>NC_060154.1:21590050-21625881 GCF_021292245.1 Micropterus dolomieu | reverse complement strand
GTATCGCATCTTCCTCTTCACAATACCCCATAGATTTTCTATAGCGTTAAGGTCAGGCGAGTTTGCTGGCCAATTAAGAACAGGGATACCATGGTCCTTAAACCAGGTACTGGTAGCTTTGGCACTGTGTGCAGGTGCCAAGTCCTGTTGGAAAATGAAATCTGCATCTCCATAAAGTTGGTCAGCAGCAGGAAGCATGAAGTGCTCTAAAACTTCCTGGTAGACGGCTGCGTTGACCTTGGACCTCAGAAAACACAGTGGACCAACACCAGCAGATGACATGGCACCCCAAACCATCACTGACTGTGGAAACTTTACACTGGACTTCAAGCAGCGTGGATTCTGTGCCTCTCCTCTCTTTCTCCAGACTCCGGGACCTTGATTTCCAAAGGAAATGCAAAATTTACTTTCATCAGAGAAAATAACTTTGGACCACTCAGCAGAAGTCCAGTCCTTTTTGTCTTTAGCCCAAGCGAGACGCTTCTGACGCTGTGTCTTGTTCAAGAGTGGCTTGACACAAGGAATGCGACAGCTGAAACCCATGTCTTCCATACGTCTGTGCGTGGTGGTTCTTGAAGCACCGACTCCAGCTGCAGTCCACTCTTTGTGAATCTCTCTATTAATGTGCTTGGACACAGAGCTCTGTGAACAGCCAGCCTCTTTAGCAATGACCTTTTGTGTCTTGCCCTCCTTGTGCAAAGTGTCAGTGGTCGTCTTTTGCTGTCAAGTCAGCAGTCTTCCCCATGATTGTGTAGCCTACAGAACTAGACTAAGAGATCATTTAAAGGCCTTTGCAGGTGTTTTGAGTTAATTAGCTGATTAGCATGTGGCACCAGGTGTCTTCAATATTGAACCTTTTCACAATATTCTAATTTTCTGAGACACTGATTTTGGGGTTTTCATTAGTTGTCAGTTATAATCATCAAAAGTAAAAGGAATGAACACTTGAAATATATCAGTCTGTGTGGAATGAATGTATACATTATCCAAGTTTCACTTTTTGAATGGAATTACTGAAATAAATCAACTTTTTGATGATATTCTAATTATATGACCAGCACCTGTACCAACGGTACAGTATTTAAGAGTTTATTAGAATGATTGTTTCTCACAGCATTGCCCTTGGCTCCATCCTCTCCTGCGGTGCCCCTGGCTCCTGGGGGACCAGCTGCTCCTGAAGGGCCCGTATCTCCCTTCTCCCCCTGGTCTCCTTTTCCTCCCTAAAGTACCAAAGGAGCAGAGTGAGCGATAAGATGGCTGGGGCAAAGGAGAAGAGCAAGAAACTTCAAAAACGAAGATAGATGGAGAAAATTTGAAGATGCCTTTAATCATCTTTTGACCCCCCCAAAAATCAAACAAACTCACTAGCCTTCCTGGAACACCAACTGAACCAGGGTCACCTGCTTCGCCATCCTCCCCCTTAGAGAGAAAGAAATTATGTGTAAGAGACAATTTGTTATGGAAGGAGCGTTGTCATGCAATGTGTATGCAAAATATATGAGTTAATTTCTTTACCTTCTCTCCAACAATACCTGGTTGTCCTACCATCCCGGGTCGACCAGTCGGACCCTGCACAACACAGAGATCACAGTTTTTCTTCAGAATTCAATGCAAGTGCTCAAATAAAAGATAATGCATTCATATTACTGTGAGACTTACCTGTCCCCCAACAGGTCCTTGAGGACCATTAGGGCCTTGTTGACCAGGTGGACCCTACAACCAGGTTATGTAATGTGGGAGAAATTACAGCAGTTTATTCATTTGTGTAACAAAGGAAAATGTGATGTAAATAAGGGACTAAACTGGAATAAAGCTCACCATTAGTCCCACATGGCCACTCTCACCCTTCTCTCCTGGTAGACCGGGCATGCCCTTGAAAACCAAACATGGGATTAGAGGATTAAAGTGAAGAGCTCCAAGTTCACTCCAAGATATTGCTTCAATGATCTGCACCGTGACTGCTATACAAATCTCACCTGTAATCCTATTGGTCCTTTAAGGCCCTTAAAGCCACGGAGACCCTCATCTCCTTTCGGACCGTACATGCCCTGCTGGCCCCGGGGACCCAGTAGTCCATCTAGACCCTGGTACACAGAGGAGAGTGAACAGTGAACGTCTTTATGACTTAAAATGATAATGAAGTATTGTTAAAAATTATGTTTTTATATGTTGGACTTTTTGGTTACAACTCCTGAGGCCACTGCTTTAAACAATGGTTCAATGTTTTGAGAAACACATTTATTTGCTTTCTTACAACAGGAGGTTACATGAAAAGATTGATGTCAATCTAATGTCTGTAAGGTAAACATTGAGCTATAGCCAGACGCTGGTAAACTTAGCTTAGCTTAACACAAAGACTGGCAATAGGGGAAAACAGCTAGCCTGGGTCTGTCTAACTGTAACAAAAGCACTTAAGAGAGCTCATTTTTATTTTATTCTGTATCTTGTTTGTTAAATCCATACAAAAAACTAAATGTAAAAATGATGATACTACGGGGTATTATGTGTGCTCCCCTATTTCTTGGCCAGGCGAAGTGACTTGCTATACTCTCTGTGGGTTACATGGCTAACTCATGATCACAATTACCTCAAATCCTCTAAAACCACAAAACCAACTAAGTTACAACGTGTTAATACATGGGCTTTCCAGGTGCAAGGTTATGCTAAGCTAAGCTAAGCTAACTGTTTCCTTGCTGCAGCTCCAAATTTAATGGCCAGACATGAGAGAGCTATTTTCTCTTTTAACACTCAACAAGATAGCAAATAAGCATAGTTTTCAAAAAATGTCATTATTCCTTTAACATATTAAAGTGTCATGAGTCCTAAAATCCTCCTGACCCAAGATAAACATTAACGCAAGAGTTATAAAAGCCAGAAACAATGAGATAGCATCTAACTAGCTTTTCTCTAGGTTTTTATCATTTCGCGATTTGAAGTCTTTTAGTTTTCAAAAAACTGAACAGAGATAAACATAATACAAACATTAGAGCAGACTCACCGGAAGTCCTGGCTGACCAATTACCCCTTGAGTACCAGTGGGGCCTGCGGGGCCCTGTGGGGGTAGAGAGAGAGAGAGAGAGAGAGAGAGAGAGAGAGAGAGAGAGAGAGAGAGAGAGAAATTATCTTGATCACATCTACTCTTGTTATGAAGAACAGTCCATGTTGATGTACTTCTCCAGCTTCAGACTTACTGATTCCCCTTTGTCTCCTTTGCTGCCTTTCTGCCCTGGTTCTCCTTGCTCTCCCTGTGGACACGCACACACACACACACATACACATACACATACACACACACACACACACGGAGGACACAATTTATTGCCACAGGACAGACATACAACTCTCTCTACCTCTGAATCACACACAACAGTTTACCTTATCCCCATCGTCTCCTGAAGGTCCTGCAGGGCCCGTAACCCCAGGCATCCCTACATGTCCCTGATCTCCATCCTGACCTGCTGGTCCAATTGGTCCCTTCTCTCCCTGGAACACAAACACATTCAACATGTGTTATTCTGCATAATACATAATAAAAGAACTACTAAATACAGTTTGTAGAAAAAAGGAATTAGATGTAATTACTGGCTCGCCCTTCTCTCCCATTGGTCCAGGTCCTCCGATTGATCCGGCCCGACCAGGCTGTCCAATGGCACCTGCTGGTCCTGGAGGGCCCCTCTCACCTGTCGCCCCCTACAGACAAGACATGATGGTCTTTGAACTACTTGGAAATTAAAAGTACTGAGGTACTGAAAGAAAAGGATGCATAAAAACTGCTGGAATCATAATGGTTGTTTGATAGTTAATTACATAGTAAATTGATAGTAAATTACAATTTACATGTGAATTGTTTAGTGGAAATCAGGTGATCATGGCCTCATTGAACTTAAGTATTGCACTGAAAATGTTCACAAGTACAAAGACATTTGCTTTCAATTCGCAAACAAAAAAACAATTTAGAAGGCATCCTACACATGAACTGTAGTAACAAAAGAGATGTTTTGTAACTCACTATGGCTCCTTGGGATCCAATAGGTCCTGATCCTCCTTTCAGACCAGGAGGTCCCTGGAAAGATCAAATAATTTGTACTACGTAGCTTATATAATTTATAATATTAATAAATCAAGTAAGTGTGGTGTGTGTGTATTTTTGTGATTGTGTGTTACCATAATTCCAGGGGCTCCTCTGCTCCCTCTGAACCCTTTCAGTCCTGTGGGACCACTCTTCCCAGGTGTCCCATGGAAACCTGGATCACCCTGAGTGAAACAAAAATCATTGTACAATCAAAACACAAATGATCACTCTATGAGATGATGATTATCAGTATTTGTGTGTGAGTGAATGTGCGGACCCACCTTTCCACCTTCCTTCCCAGCAGTCCCAGGCAAACCATGCTCTCCAGGTACACCTGGGGCCCCTGGGTGACCACGGTCCCCTGTTGGACCAGGTTCACCTGATTTGCCCTGAGGCACACATGTGATTGGGTCAATGACATGAATACAGACATGAAGTGCAAGAAAATCCATTCACATTGTTGAGCTCACCTGTGGCCCCACAACACCTGAGGGTCCTGGAGGTCCCGTCTTCCCTTGGAATCCCTGCAGTCACAGAAAAAGATGGGTAGAAAACATATTCTGGTGTGTGTGTGTGTGTGTGTGTGTGTTTGGTCAAGACCATTTCTCAAAGACAAAAATGCAGCAACTGATGAACTTTTATGAAATGTGACCTCACTCACCGGCTCTCCTCTTTGACCTGGGTGACCTGGAAGTCCATCCTTTCCAGAAGGACCCTACACACACACACACACACACACAAACACACACACACACACACAGAACCACACAGACACATAAGCCAAGACCAAGGTGAGAAATGAATGTGAGGTCAGGATATAAACTGGCCTACCAAGTTCATGTAATGTCCATCATGTTAAAGAGGAGGGGCAAAAAAATGGTCTGAACAGTCATAAGAACTTTTTTTACATTTCACCCTCCTTGCATTCTGACTGTCCCCTGTAGGCCACTGTGAATGATTCATATCAGCATATTACTAGAATTTCATTCCAGTGCATTCTCAGTCACAAACAATTTTATCATCAGAGACTTGTGAACATCCCTTGGACCGTAAAAATCTGATACTCATACTCAGTGGTCAAAGTCATTTGTTTGCTAACATGTGTGTATTTGGAAGATTGTGTTTTCAATGTGAAGGCTTTTAGATGACTCTTGTTCTTATTTTGCTATGTATATAACATTGAGATTTTAGGCAACAACAACTGGGTAGAGTGTAGCAACTGGTGTCCCTATGTTTGAAAAAATCCCTGCAGAAGAGCCCTCCTAGATGCCCCTATGGTAGATAAAATGTGGTAAGTGCCCTCTAGGGTGCCCTTCCAGTGGAGGACATGTAATGCACTGCTTTTTTACCATTTACATTTACTCATTTGGCAGATGCTTTTATCCAAAGAGACTTACATTTGAGGAACAACATACAATCATCAACAGAGCATCAAATACAGCACAAGATCAAAAATGCATCATGCATCATGACTTTCTGCGTGCTGGTGCCCCCCTGCATGAAGTTGGTGGTGGAATAAATATTTATTCTGATACACACAATTGCAAATAAAGATTATGACTAATGAATCAATTCTGAATTTGTGTTTATGCGTGAATGTGTCTTTTTGTCGCAACTCACACTTGCTCCCTTAGGTCCTGGCTCTCCATTCCTTCCCTGCGGCCCTTGAGGTCCCTAAAAAACATAACCACCCAATATAAAAAGCAAGCAATCAAATGATCAATACATTAATAACATATATTAACAGTGTTTTTCTTACCCTCTCTCCAGGAGATCCTGGGACGCCATCATGTCCAGAGGCACCCTGTTAAAATGTAAGCAGGAAGAAGAACATGGAGGAAGTGATGGATAGAAGTTGGTGAAGCACAGCTAATAGTGTATGTGATTTCACCCCAATGACTGATTGGCTGAGAGAAGAGTCAGCAGACCTTTTCTCCTGATTTTCCCGTAGGCCCTTTTGCCCCTCTGGCACCTCGTGCACCCTGCCATAGAAGAAACATGAGTGAGACCTAGCTGTAAATGCGCTACTGACATATTATGCACTTTCAGTAAATATGGCAAACCTGTTAGCAAACAGTTTCCTATTTACATATCCAAGAGTAAAGTATTAGTTTTCGTTTTTGGCCCCTCACAACGTCCAACATTCATTCTCTTTTAGTTCTGTTTTTGGTCTCCACCAACTCCGGTGTAGTGTAGTGATGTTACTCCATATTCCTCAAGTATGTTGATAACTAAAATGGTTCCCCATTGCTATACTGTACATTCAATTTGAACATCAGGCCATTTTAATCAAAATCGTTTCTGAATGCTAAAGGCTTGTGATAGCTCTTTGTTCAAATTGACTCTCTAAAGGAAAACCCTTAAGAGAAGATATCAGGGACAGGGGGCAAGTGTTAAGCGCTCTCTGTCTAATCACCTGAGTTACCAGTTTGAAAAGTGCATTCTGACATTAGGGTGCTCTTGATTTTCTAGCAGTAGAATATCTTTTTCAAATAAATCTCACTTTCTGTGCAATTAATTCCCAACTGAACTAGAGAATGTTTTGAGACACAGCACTCACATTTGGACCCCTCTGGCCTGCGCCTCCTGGTTGTCCGACAGGTCCCTGGGTAAAACCACAAAAGACAGAACATTAATGGAATTGTGGTTTCCTGAAATAATATTGTCATGATTTTAAACCCTGTACTCACTTTTTTCCCTTTCTCTCCTGCAGCTCCCAGTGCACCAGGAAATCCTTCAGAACCCTGGGGAGGATGAAGATACGTTCAATTTATACAAATTATATATACTACATGAGGTAACTTGTCTACATTCATGTAATCAATCATTAATTATTTATTTTACCTTCGGTCCCTGGCGCCCAGTATATCCTGGCAGACCAGGAACTCCCAGTTTCCCCTTAAAAAAGAGAAATAGTTTGACTCTTAACTCATCTTGTATAGGTTTTTGTTCAAGATGACAACAATATTTACTGATATTTTGATCAATGTTGATTAGCCTTCTAAATGCTAACTTAGCTCTGTACCTTCTCTCCAGAAATACCAAGAAGGCCAGCCTCTCCTTGAGGACCCAACTGGCCTTTGGGCCCCTCAGGCCCATCTTCTCCTCGTCCACCTGGAAGTCCGTTGTCTCCAACGTCCCCCTTTGCTCCCATTTCCCCTTTTGCCCCAGGGAAACCATCCTCTCCCTGCAGACAGAATGAATTGGAGGAGACAGCAAGACAGTCCAGTTTAACAGACATAAAACCCTAGTTGATAATGAAAAACAGCATGCATCTTGATCTGTGGAGGTAATATGATCTTTTCAGTCAACAAAACATTCTCAATGTGTACAGACTCTGCCACTTCTCTGTCTCTCTCACCTTTTCGCCTTTGCTTCCCTTTAATCCTCTGATTCCATCTGCTCCCTGTCAAACAGCAAAGAAAAAACACACTGGAAGTCAACAAGAAAAATACCTATACACATATAATATAACTTCAAATTGCTTGCATGCTGTCCCATTAAATTTGATTGGCTGGCAGCGAAAATCATAATCATCTACTTATTTCTTTGGCTACAAGATGATAAGGTAGTGAAAACCTTTCAGCTGTAAAAAAAATAATAAAAAAAAAAAATACTGTTAATCTTTTAATTTATTGAATGGGGTTTCAAAAGATTTCCTCAACCAATTGAGGACCATGAAATTCATTAGAAGACTTTAAAGTCAGTGAATCTGTAATACAAGGTTTGTACACCATAGCAGGAATACCTTAACTCCTCGTTGTCCAGGGTATCCAACAGGCCCCTGCACACCTAGAGGACCCTACAAATGAAAACACACATTAAAGGAACAATCTGGGAAATATGTTTATTCGTTCCTTGAGAGTTAGATGAGAGAACTGATGCCACTCTGATATCGGTCTGTTGAATATGAAGCTACAGCCAGATACCTGTTATCTTAGCTTGGGACAAAGACTGGAAATAAGAGAAAAGAGTTAGCCTGGCTCTGTGAAAAAGGTAACAAAATCCGCCTACCAGCTTCTCGAAAACACATTAATCCGTTTTATTTAATTTGCAAAAAAAAAAGTGTAAATCACAAGTTGTGAGCTGGGAGCACATGGCAAGAAAACAATTACATACTTCCCAAAATGTCAAACTATTACTTTAAGTCAACTGTAACTACAGCAACACATTATACATGCATTGTACACAGACACAGATACATGCATACAACAGACTCACCGGCAGTCCTTTTTCACCTGGAGTACCTTCTCTTCCAGGGTGACCCTATTGACAAGAGGACATATTCTGTAGTTAGGCATATAGCTATGATGTTAAGTTAAGGATTAGGGACTAGGAAATGTATTGTGTCAATAAGAGTCCTCAGACGTACATGAGTACAAACATGCCTGTACTTACTGGGGGCCCGTCGTTTCCAGGTAAGCCCTGCATCCCTTTCTTCCCTTGAGGCCCCTGAGGTGACAAAGATCAGTTAATTGGTCGCAACTCCTTCACCCCAAAGTAAAAAATCTAACTACAAGGGTCTTACCTTCTCTCCTGGCAGCCCTACTAACCCCTGAGCACCAGGAAAACCCTGTAGGAGAGATGGAGCATGTGGATTTTTGCGTATGCACATATGACATTTTTTTTGTTAGTAACTGCTCTCTGCTTGTACCAGGATTCCAGGGTTGCCTTGCTGTCCGGGTGCTCCGATTTCTCCTGGGGATCCCTGTTACAAACACAAAACAATGTCATGGGAAGTATTTTGCTATCAGGATCTACTGTCTACTACCATTATTACACTCACTATGTTTCCCTTTGAACCTTGAACCCCGTCAATTCCTCGAATGCCCTGTGAGGAGAGAAAGGAAGACTGTTAAGGGAGGGGACTTATTTTTTTTCTGGTTTTTAAAAGCGCCTCCAAGCCTCCAAAGCGCAATGAATTTCCTTTGGACACAGCCAGGCACACTGTTTTCTCCTGTGTCCAGACTTTTAAAAGAAATGTATGTTGTTTTCTTTCAAATTAACCCTTTATTTCTAAAACACATTTTCTTTTCCTGTCTGACTAAAGAATATAGGAGGCTTTCCTAAGGCTTGTTACATGAGCCTCCTGGTACAACAGCTAAATAAACCTGAAAATGATCAGCCACACTGTTGGTTACGGCTCTAATACCTCCCTGCTTGAGGCGTTTAATGCTTAATTAATTAACACCAACATAAATATGCATTTTAAAAAATCCTTCTTCTGTGTCCTATCAGATGGTAACAAGTGCAAACCTAGTGCAAGTATTGCAAACTAGAAAGAAACAGCTTGAGGTGTTGTACCTGTGTGATGTACCTGGCAGAGAAACAGTCATTTTCTCAGATGAGATAAGAATTACATAACATCATGTTAACAAATGTAAAACTATAGTTACATCATGACTAGGCATTAACGTGATATCATCTGATAGCGACACCACAGTTGGATTTATGTTGGAGGTGAAAAGAGCCTTATTAATGCTGCATGGATAAACACAGAGGAGAGACACCAGGGAGATTACTGATGTCTAATGTCTTTACTGTTGTCAAGGGTAGAGATTAATGCGTGTGACTGTGAATGTTGTGCATGCGCGCGCGTGTGTATGTGTGTGTGTGTGTGTGTGTGTGTGTGTGTGTGTGCGCATACACAGAGGTGGTATGTATGAAAAAGTGTAAATGTCATACTCACAGTCTGACCTGGGGGACCAGGACGACCTCTGGGGCCATTCAGACCTCTGGGACCCTGAAATACACATCAGTTACATTTGATGAAGTATAATTGCATATAATTGAGTATGTGTGCCTTTATACTTCTTTGTGAGGACCAATAAGAATTTTAGATTTTGCAGTAGAGTGAGGACAATTTTGGAAAGTCTGAATATTTTGGCTACTCCTCACTTCTTCAAAGGGCTGTTTAAGGATCAAGGCTTGGTTTTAGGGTTAAGGTAAGTGGCTAGGGAATCTATTATCTTCATATAGAAGCACAGAAGGTATAGTGCATGGGTATCTATTTGTGTGTGGTAGGGTATCTGGCATAGTTAAATTAAAATGTAGTGTTTTAGACTCTTGTGTTGTATATTAGTATATATTGTTCTTGCTGAGAGTTAGATTAAAAGATGCATTCTACTCTCACATCATTATGTTAATGTGTCCCTGAGCAAGACACTTAACCCCTAGTTGAGTCCAGAGGCGTGCAATCTCTGACATATATAGCAATTGTAAGGCGCTTTGGATAAAAGAGTCAGCTAAAGGCTGCTAATGTCACCAGCCAGTTAGGGGAAGCAGCTAGCTTGGCTCTGTCCAAGGAAAAAACTGCCTACCAATACCTCCAAAGCGCAATGAATTTCCTTTGGACACAGCCAGGCACACTGTTTTCCCTGGGTCCAGTCTTTATGCTATGCTAAGCTCACCGTACAAAGTGGTATCAATCTTCTAATCTAAGCGTTGTGGTTGGGCATGTAGTTTAAGGTTAAAGGGTAGGGAAAGCATTCTGAGGTTCCTTATATGTATAGATACACGGTGTGTGTGTGTCTGTATGTATGCGTTTGAAAAACAGGCATAATTGAATGTATATGTAATTGTGTTTTAGAAAAATGCTACATTAAATAAAATTTTTGTGGATTCAAATTAGTAATTTATTGTATATATTTGTGTTTTTTCATTTAAATTCAATTTTATTTATAAAGCGCCAATTCACCACAACATTATCTCATTGCCGAATTTTTTGATTGTGTGTTGACACTTACAGCATCACCTGGTTGTCCTCTTGGCCCAGCTGGCCCTTCAGAGCCCTGTGAAAAACACAAACACGAAGAAATCCTTCACATACAGAAACACAATCCTGCAAAACATGAATACCAACAGCCACAGTGACTTCTCACCTTTTCTCCTGGCTCTCCAGCAGGACCTGTAGGGCCCGGCTTACCCCTGTCCCCCTGAGAAAATACACACATGGAGGTTGGTTATTGGTATTATGAATTATCTGCTTACCACCACTCACCCATTCAGCCAGACAACTTACCTTGTGTCCTTTGTTTCCAGGGAGACCTGGCAAGCCTTCAAATCCTCTATCCCCCTTGAGAAAAAAGAGACAGATTAGTTCATATTTTAAGAAGTAGGTGAAGATTGAGACCATGATATCAGTTCTTCTTCACCTTTGCTCCAGCCTCGCCTATTGAACCACGGCCCCCATCTGTACCCGCTTGACCCTTATAAACAAACACAACAAGTTAACGACATACTCTAAATGTTTGAGTTAAAGAGAAAAGACTATCACGTGGTCATTGCGTGGAACAACAAGATGACAACAGATTACAGAGAAAAGACTGCAGTAAATAGTCTCACCGTTTTTCCAAGTCGTCCGTTCTGGCCCGGGATACCTGGCAGTCCTGGAGGACCCTAAGAAAACAAAAAGTAGAAACAGAGCGGTAGAGTTGGTTCTCAAATGAGTTGCTTGTTATACAGTCTGTTGCCGTGACAACCAGTTAACTCACAGGTGGCCCCATGTCTCCAGTGGTCCCCTTTAGCCCAGATGGACCTGGTGCACCCTGGGAAAAAAGTTTACGACAATTAGTTGCCTGCATGTGTGTATACATGTAGTGTATAAATCTTCCAATTTGAATTTTCCACTACAGTGAACTTAAGGACCTTTAACTTAAGATGCAACGTTTGTTTCCACTGCTTTGGGAGTGAATTCCTGAACAACATTTTTGTAACCAAGCACTAACCAGGAGGTGAATGCAACACAGCAAACACCCCAATTAGAAGAAGTTTGTGTGTAAAGAAGTGTGCTAAAACATGGGATGTTCTGATTCACCTTATCTGACTTGTGTTTTGTTGCCTCGTCATGCATTTGTCGGTCTGAAGTGTCCAGTAATGTTCAGTCTGCGTAAGTATTTTTAAAATCTTGTAATGTTTCTAAGTACCAGAGAAGCATGACCAAATCGCTTTATTGTGCTTAATCTTGAAAAACAAAAACAGATTATTCATCCTTCACATGCACCTCCCCGTCTCCTTATTCAGAAAAAAACAATATGCAGGGATACACACACACCAAACAACAAAATGGCAACATGATGTGATCTCACCCACCAGTGTTCCAGGTCTTCCCCTGAGACCGAGTGGCCCTGGAGGTCCCTTCATAGCCAGCTAGAAGAGGGAGAAGAAGGAGTCAGAAAGCAACACACAAACTGCAGTAGTTGGACATCAGCTCTGTGCGTGTTTAAGAGGTGGTGGTAATATTTCTAAAGTTTGAATACCTTGGTCTGCTGCAGGATGGCCTGAGCCTGCGCCTCCTGTGCAGAAACCCCAGTACCTGTCTTCTGATTACTACCCGACTGGAACTGCACACACACACAAACACACACACACACACACACAGAGAGACACAGTCAATACCCCACCTAGTGGCCATAATGTAGTACTGCTATTCAAGTCTTACATTAATAGGATTTAAAAGAAACATCTGAATAACTTACAAGGGGTCTCTGTATGCTTTGATGAATATGAAAATAATGTGAATCATATTTTGTGGCCTTAACAGTGACCAAAAGTCAACCCCCAGTTACTTTTTAAGGAAATCAGTAAAACAAAGGAGTATGTTTGTGTCATTTGACTACAGCTGACTAATTTCACACAAACATTGCAGTAAACAAATAGTATATCCAGTAACATACTGTAGAGCTAAATTGAATGCTTGGTTAAAAATCTGATTGACACCTATAAAGAACACATGTTTTGAAGGGGTTGTGGAAAGCTAGCTGAGGGGAAGGTGATGGCCTTACTTGCAAAGTCAAACAAATTTATGTAATAATCCTGAGGCAGCTCATTTCTCAGTTACGTTGACATTCAAAGGTTCCCATTTACCCCCGGGTTATGTTAAGGGTTAATAGGACCAAATAACTGCCATAGCAACATCAATGCAGCATGTAAGGCCTCAGGCAACACAAAAGTATCTTCATCCTACCGGTATGAGCATGATGTTTCCAGGGGGACCTGGTATCCCATCAGCTCCGTTAAGGCCTGGCCGCCCTGGAGGGCCCTGAGAGGAGACAGAGGGACGCCAGTTACGGAGAGATGCCAACATGTGGTGGACTCTGTTATTCACACAGCAAACAGAGGACAGTCCTCACCAGCTCCCCGGGGTCTCCTCGTGGTCCTACTAGTCCTCTGACTCCAGGAGACCCTGGCTCTCCCTTCACACACAGACAAAAAACACAAAAGGCCAGCTGAGTTTGACGGAACCTATTTAGTTGCAAGCTTCCATTTCCATATTTAAGGTCACTCCAGTTACACCTTTCCCACATGCAAAACAGGTTTTGCCTGAATACTGAAGAAAAATGTGTTTCAGGTTACATGTCATGCAGGAAAATTTACTAACCTCAGGTCCTGGAGGCCCGTATGGTCCTGTAATCTGCGTTCCCTGAAGAAATTTCACAGAAACAAACCTTTTCTCTGAGGTGTTTGGTTAAATGTAACCATTCATACCAGTGATAACCATTCAATTCAATGCCTCACTTTCTGTTCTGGTACTAGTCCTACACCTAGAGCCTGACTAATCAGGATGATGAGGCTGTTACTAATATTTCTATCAATCAATCTTTATTTATCCCCGTAGGGAAATTAGTTGCAGCACAATCACATAGGCATTTCATCATACGGCACAGAGATAATCAACAGACACACTGATACACAAACCCATACCTCGCACCTTGCTACCTATTAGGCAGGCCAGACGAGCTGAACATCCTGCCCAATATTTGACATTTAGTAATAAATTGTGATATAGTAAATTTTTGTTCATTGTATGAAAGCACTGGTGGCATTTTAATTCATGTGACAAAAAAAATCTTCCTTAAAAGATTATTAATTGAGAAATTGTTAATTGAATGGAAATTATCAGACAGGGATTATTCAACAAATTAAACATCTGAAAAACCAAATGACTTCTTCACATTGATGCAAAAATCATATAAAATTACAATATTGCCATAACAAATTATAATAATAATTGATTTACAACATTGCCCACAATGTTCTAACACAAATAGATATATTAAAAGGATAGTAGCCATGGTATAAATGGACTGGCAAAATCTCTAAATCTCTAACTTTAGAAAAACGTATATTGTTTGATGGTAAATTAAATCTGTCAGGTTGTATCTATCCCTTTTTCAACACTTTAAGTTGAGAAGTGTAAACTGATTTTCTACTAAATAATTTTCTTCATTTTAAAAATTATGCAAAACTTCTCTTCACAAGCTGTCTTAAATTATTTTCCAACCCTGCAAACCCACACAAGACGAGTATAGATGAATGAAATATCTGATCAAAGGATAAGCAAACAAGACTAAGAATTTGACCAAGCACTCAATGCCTTTGTTCTGGTACTTGACAGTTTTTGATAATCAATGCTGTGGATGCTTTTTCATCTGTATTCAATAAGTTTCGAGGACCAATGTCGCGCCCCTGTGTGGTTGTGTATGTTTTTAAGCCTGTGTGTGTTTTCCTCACCACTCCCAAAAAGCTCGGCTCTCCTTTCTGTCCTTTTTCCGGTATATCCTAAAAGAGGGGATAAATATGGACATATGAACAGCATTCATGTAGATTACAACAAGACAAAGAGGGGTAGTTTTTTATTCTTTACACAGGATTCCTTGTATGTATAACATCACAAACTCTTGGTGTGGGATAGGTTGGATGGTACCTGTGTGTTAAAGGAGTATGCCCGTTCTCTCTCAGCGGGTCGCTCATCAAATTCTTCCTCATATTCATACTCATTCACATGGAAGTAATCTGTTGTGTTGTCATAGTCTTCATACTCTATGATCTGTCCAGCAAACACACACAGACAAATAATGAGGGACATAAAAATACAGAGGAAATGAAACACACATAGACACAAAGCCAAGCTCATGTAGCTGTTACTGCTGTCTCACCTCATACTCAGTGACATTGGGCTGTACGTTGACTGTGGACACAGAGATGTCGTCATAGAGGTCACTGTAGTCAAACTCCTCAAATTCCTCAACCACATGTTTCTTAGGTGTTCTCTCCACCTGAAGACCATAAAACAATCAAACAGATGACACAAAAAAAAACAAAAGCAGACAATGCATGATGTAAGCACATTTTGTCTTTACAAGATGTACAAATCTTGACATGACATCTCATGAAAAAAACAAGAAATACATGGCACAGCCCACACACAGCTGCAGTTTAGTCTTTGTATTTAGCCTGTGGAAAGTTACTAAATGTCGTACCAGAGAACCAGCATCTCAGACCAAAACAAACCTACCTTACAGCCCACCAGACTCAACTGATAAAATAGTAATTTTACCTCGCAAACCATCGTAAAACACACTTCATTAAAACTGGACAGAAATACAATAAAATCACCAAAGTCTTTCCACTGTTCCAACAATCACCAACGTAATCCTTGGGTACAAACGCGCCTGTCAAAGTAGCATATATCCACTAAAAGTGCAACATGATAACATTTTGGAAAGGATTACAAAGATCTTTTTGTTAAACAGTGAGATCCTTTTGGTTTAACCAGAAACAGCCGTTATATCCCTCCTGCTCACCAACAGACTCCACTGAAAAAAACAATACTTTTACTACACAGATCATTGTTAAACTGGACAGAAACAAAATAAAACTCACCAAAAACATCTTTATTAGTCTTTCTACTGTTCGAACAATCACCAACTCAAAATAAATCCTTAATTCATGGCGTTAAATGAGAAAATAAACAGCTGTTGTAACGTTCTCCTGAAAGTCATCAGTTTCACAGCAACGGACTCACATGCACTAACATGGCTTCTTCCTGCTGATTGCATTTCTGGTGTTATTAGAATAAACCAGGAATCTCTGAGTGTTTTGAGCTGTAAGCCAGTTGATAAATCAAACAGCAGCAGCGGAAGACAATTCTTTTCCCAGGAGTGTGGAACACTGGCACAAATAAAAACCATGTAATGTGCTTTAATATGGAGAGCGAAAGAAACAGACAAAGAGAGAAAGTAAGCAAGTAAGAAAGAGAGGACACTAGTAGCTTTTTATGATTTTATTTTAAAGTTGAAGTATAATAAGGACAGCAGGGAAATAAACAACTAGAGGCATCTAAGTAATGCTTTTCTTCGAACTACAACTAGTGGTGACATATTTGTGTGTGTTTGTCTTTGAGAGAAAGAAACAGAGATGTAAATACAATATACACATGCAAATATTTACAGTATAATGGACTAGCTCTCCATTCAGCAACTGTTTCTGCAGAGCCCACTGTGATCTTTTAAGTTATGTTAGGGATTTTCTAGTGTACATGTGACTGAAAATGATTAAAACATTTGTCTTTTGCCCAATATGCCTTCTAAACAGTCCATAAATACCTGTAATATTTTTCAGTTGACAGATAAAACCTTGGGGGCTCTGTTACTTTTAAGACAAGAGTCTGAATTTACAACAGTCAACACCTCACAGTGTGTGTTATGAGTGGAATCGGGCAGGTAGACTGAAAGACCCTTCTCACCCGTGGTCTCTCTCTGCCTTCTGTGATTGGTCGTTAAAAGGGGACTTACCTCCTCAGCCTCTGTTAATATGCTGTTGTAGGGCAAAGGTGCATCACAGTCTGGGATGTAATCCTGACAGTATGTCTTTGCTGCTCTGGGGTCATCGACAATCAGCAGCTGCTGGATGTCTCCCTGTGTCACAACAAAACCCCCAACAAAACTGAGCAAATCTGTGTCTCTGCATTAGTGAAACCGTATGATCATTACATGAAGTGACATGATGATGTCATCACTGGTCCTCACTGTGCAATGTGTCATTACTTACATGAATGATATGTCATTTGCATCTGTCTCCTGTGTCTTTTTCTTTGAATGTATGTGTTCATTTAGTCAGATCAAAGTGACTTAACAGGCTGTTTTTATCGTTGCTCTGCAGTTAATCGTCTCCAGAGCTTCACTCTCAAGTGGCGCCAGCACATTAAGTCCACAGACAGGGACAAAATCTTTCTGCCTCTCGCTCTATTTTACACATCCACACACATGTGGATGGGAGTCCAAGCCAAACATGGGAAGGGAGTTGTTCAGTTCAACAGATGGACCACCTAACATTGCACTGAAAGTTCACACTTAAGATGGCCTCACACTGCTCAGGACACAACGGAAACAGAGCTCATTAAGATTTGACATAGCTACAAATATTTTTCAGTGTTCATTGTGAATGATTTGCTATGTTAATTTCTACAGTAACTACTGATGAGCTAAGAGATTAAATATTTTATCAGAGGGCATTTACAAGCCCAATTATTTGCCATAAGTTCGACCTTTACATACATTTAAATCATCTGCAGCTTAAGGTTTGGAGCAGATGTGAAAATGCAGTACATCCTCATAACCACTGGAGGGCAGTGTAAGGAGACAAGCCTTTATGTTTATTCATTTGTCACAATTTGATGGAGGAATCAAACAAGCAGCAGCAAGCAGAGGTCCTTCCTTACCACACACAAGGAACTTATTGTGTGTTTTCATTACTTTGTATTTTTTGCCACGTTTTTTTCTGGGTTTTTTTTAACATTTAACAAGGTGGATCGAGGTTCTTCCTTTGTGCAACAAAACCACCTGCTTCTTTTGCTTTTAACCCCCTCCATGTCTTGATGAATAGCACGCACGAGCACCCACATACTGTAAAAGCCCTAGAAGAGTCCTACCTCAAACACGTCTTCATCAAGCAGTCGTGTGCCAAACACAGTTACCCCCTCAGTGCTAACGTGGGGTTCATGACCTCGGAGCAGGTCCAGGGTGTCCAGTTTGACACAGTCCAGGTAGAGAGTCACTGCCTGGCCCTCCACACTGTAGGCTACTCTGTGCCACCTGGCAGGAAGGAGAGAAGAAGAAATTAACTTCTGTTCCAACTTTCTTTTATGAAAAGGTTTGTGTCTGAATATGTTCTTAGAATCTGTGCCAGCCAAATAAGGGAAGGTTTATGTCAAAATTTGAACACAAAAGTGCGTGTATGGGTGCCTGTGTGTGTGCAGTTACCCACTTTCCATCAGCCAGGTTGATCTTTCTAAAAGTAGGGTAAAGTTCTGGAGGTGGCTGACCCTCGTGGTCCTCGTAAAGGAAGACAGGAGAGCGGCCAACTTCCACACCAAGTTGCTGTGTGCCCTGAGACACACGGAGACACAGATTGAAAGGATAAAATGATAATGGAAAAAGGGAAAATTATGTTTTCATGTCAGACAACTAAAAGTATACATTGTCCAGCTAGTGCACTCACGTTAAACTGTTTTTGGTAAATCTTTAACAAAATGTAGCAATGTTGGCAATAACGAATTCCCATATTGATAACAACCTGTGATGCTGATCGTATTAGGCGTGACTGCTGCAGACTGCACGGTTGGTAGGGATTTAGTTTTTTGCTCAAGGTCGTTCTGGCATGTTAGTATGGTGGATCATTTTGCTGAATTATCAGATTAAAGGAATGTACAAAATGTATGTTGGACACAGTCAAAAGAAAGAACATGCAGAGCGACAGAAAGCAGAGTTGTTAAATATTTAGCATGATGAGTGAAAGGTTGATTTAAACATCCTGATGTGGCGCATACCTGCGAGTCATACAGTGAAAGGAGAAAGACCTGTGAGGCTTTCACAGCTCTAACTGTTGTCATCACAGAGAAATTCATAGGGAATGGCGAATCTGGACAGGATGAACATATACACATTAGGGCAAAAGCTCACATGGACCAAATACATTCATATCTACACTTAATTATTTACTCTATCAGACAAGTCTACACACAGTTAAATTAAAACTTACTAGGGAAGAGTTGCTTGGTGGGCGCGCTCAGTTGAATCTTCTTGTCGATCTTAAAGGAGAGGTCTGTCTCCTCTTGTCCCTCCCTGCTGGTGCACAGTCCAGCCTCCAATGATACACCCTCCATGTCCTCTGACAGCTCCAGGACCTTCAGGACATCAATATGATCGGCTGCAAAGAGACAGGAAACAGAATGATGGAGCAGATCGGTAGATTTGATGGTCAGCTGATCTGACCAAACTCATCAGGGCGTTCACCTGGTCAGCACCTTCATTGGTAAGGGTGTCTATTATATGCATAAATTACTTAATTCAAGGTTTAATTTACTGAAAGAAAAAAGTCAAGTTTTTAGTCCCTTTTGTCCCAAAAGTGACAGCACAAGGAGCAGACATCTGACGTGGTAAAATTTATGATGCAACAGCAAAAAATGGTAATACCTGTGCTTGTTCATGTGTGTGAAAACAAGAGTTTCATTAAGGCTGCTTTGGCCAGCTTTCTGTCCCAACCCCAGCTTTACAGAGCTAGCTAGCTAGGTAGCTTTTTACAGAGCGCCTGTGGGAGCATGTTAAGACACAGAAAATAAAGAAACAATATATACTCCCCCACACTTCAAACAGCATGCATTGAAGCAACAAGATACAGTTCAAAGTCAATGAGGAAAATTATATGTTTTAAGTTGCTTATTAAAAATATCACACAGGGAAGATGCCTGGGTGGAACCAAACTATGGAGAAGAAATAAAGGCTTGGATAGAATTTAAAGCGTAACCTTTATGATGACAACTGTTTGGGAGATGAGTATCATGTGTATTTGAATGTAAGCATGAGGATAATAATAATAACAACAGGTAAAAGTACAATACAGTTTACATTAACAATGGATCGAGCACTCTGTAGAGTATTTCCCCCTCTTTTAGCTCAATTTCGGAATTTTCTGACTCAAAACTTTCTGTTAATGTGCAAACCTTTTGTTTTTGTGTGATGTTACCTCTGAGATATGTGGGTGATGCGGGCCCTATAATTAAGCTACCTTGTAAACAAACAAATTAAATACTTCAGTCAGACCACGTGCTCTCTGTCTGTCTCTCTCTGTCGTTTCAGTGTCTCTTTCTAGGACACATACTTGTTGCAGAAGCTTAGTGTAATCACGTGATAACGCCCATCTTGGCACTGATACGTGGAGAAGTCACAAAACAAAAGTCTAACCAGAGGGCAATAAAGAATACATGTGTTCTGACAATGATTCAGCCCGAACACACACAGACACACACACAGAAACACAAAAAGCAAATGAGACATTTGGAAATCTAAAGATGCAGCCTGAGCTGTAGCTTATCCAGAAACATATATCATATGCTAGCACACATTCTTTTGAACACTGTGAACACAGTGGTCAGAGATCTGTGAGGTGGATTAAGCAGAAAAAGATGGGATGTAAAAGATGGGACTGGGGGAGGGACAGGAGAGAAATGTGCAGCATGTTGAAAGTAAAAAGGGAGAGAAGGGGGTAAAATACAGGAAATAATAGATGGTAGGGGAGAGGAGAGGAGGGCATGCCTCTACTAGTATGGCTTCTTTTCACACGTATTTCTGGGGCTTACGTAACCCCTCCATCTGCCTCGCACCTTTCAATGTACACACACAGTCGCAGTCACACACACACACACACACACACACACACACACAACACACAAGTGCGTGTGTGTGCACACAACAGGTTGGCATAATGTCTGAGTCTGAGTGCCAGATGTATTTGTCACCCATTTTTTTTTGTTTGTCCGTCTGTTTGTCCGTCTGTTTGTCCATCTGCCTATTTGCCAGCTTGCCTGTTGGCACTCTGTCAGCTTGTAATTCTGCCTGTCATGTGCAGGACATCATGTTATTTACTGATACTGCTAATACTGTGCTGTTAAAACATCCAGTGATTTTTTGTTGCTTCATGGGCTGAGAAACGTCTGTAAAAAGTTGACATCCAGGGGATTATTATTGTTTTTATTATTATTGTGCTGTGATTGCCCACTGCAGCTTCAGTGCTGATGATGTCATGCATGACACAAAACATACTCTGAGTGACCAGATAAATAGAAACACCTGCACAGTGTATTGCAATGCAATACACCAGTCCTGCAGTGTGATTACCTTACAGCTAAAAGTTCATTTTTGGTTGTTGAGACTTTTACTAGAGTAGTCATGTTGATTTAATTCTGTGATACAGTGTGTGCATTTTGTGGTGGTGGCGGTGTATTGGCCGGCATTATATTGATATATTTTTGTATGTCTCAGTTACATTAACTATAAGAGCAAATATATTAGAAAAAGATATAATGCAACGACAATGGCAAAACATTTTTGTTTTATGTGAGTTCACCAAATAAAATACCTTTCAGCTAAGCTGAAATGGTGATAAAGTACAGAATCTTGTTTAGGGGGAAATATTGAATTCAACGCATCCAGAATTTAAGTTGGGAATTATAATTTAGTCAAATAAGTTTTTAAGTAATATAGCGCAGAATATCATTGTCATACCAGCTTATTGATAGTACCGACAATTTCTGGTATGTCCTGTATGTAAAATGCTAAAACAGCATTTTAGCCGTTGCACAATTCCTCTTTGATTGAAAAAGGAATAGTTTGTCATTTTGGGAAATATGCTTATTTGCTTTCTTGCCCAGAGTTAGAGAGGAATATCGACACCACTCTAATGTGTGAACTGTAAATATGTGGCTGGGGCCAGAAGCTGATTAGCCTAAGTTAGCATAAAGACTGCAAATAGGGGGAAAGAGCAAGCCTGGTTCTGTCCAAAGGTTACAAATCCATCCACCAGTGTAGATGGATCCATGCATTGCATTGCATTACAATATATAGGGGTGTTAGCATGATTATCTAAATCTAAAATATGTATGACACATTGTGTGGAAAATATTCATGTTTATGTAAGGTATGTTACTGAGTAACTGATGTGGATTGGTCATGTATGGCCAATACCTTTTTAATCTGATTAATGTGTGCATACCAAACTATAGAAGGATCGATGGACAAAGTGTTGAATTTAAAATGTCAGTTAACAAAAAAGTGAAGCAATGAAGTGGAGGCCACTGTTTTTTGTTTTTTTACCTCTGTTTAAGGTTCCACATTTATACCTACAGGACAAACTAGTAAGTGGAGCAGTGAAGCAGACGCAAACAACACACTCACACAGACAATTTAACTGGCACCATATTGCAAAGACTATGGATTTTCTGGAAACCAGATGTGTGTCTGTGTTTGTGTGTGTGTGTTTAAATGTGTTTAAGTGCTTTTTTGTGTACGCACGTGTGTGTGGATGTGTGGATGTGATTAGCCTGTCTTTAACTCAGTAATGGCGAAGAATGCAATAACATGCCTTCTGCAGAAAGAAGAATTAATGTTTAGTCACTGCACCAAAATACACACACAAACACACACACACACACACACACAAACAGACATCACACCAGGTTCAAATCCCCCCCCCCAGAGGATCTGTCCCAGGAGTCCTTTACCTCTTTTACTCTTTCTTCTGCCCACTCTCTCTTTCTGCTGCTTTTCTCAAATTTCTGACATAGTTCTCCACGGAGACTAAAAGACTAAACCAGGAGAATGATAAAAAAAAAAAAAACGGGGGGAGATGAAAACCAGAAAGAAGAAGAGTCGAGGAGAAAGAGTGCAGAGGGAAGAATAGGATGGAGGGACCATATGTTTTCTTTCCTCCCAGTTCAGCTGGCTCTGATCAAAGGAACACACTGGATATTCTCTCCTGCTGTCTGATACACACACATTAGTCTGTGCATACAGCACACACACACACACACACACACACACACACACACACGCGTTTACTTAGATGAATCCTTAATATCAGTGACAGAGAAAAGGAATAAGAAGCTGGCAGACAAGCAGACATGTGCTCCTTATCTCCTTCGATCACACACCATCTCAAGTCTCAATATCACAGTCGCAATCTTCTCTCCTCTTCATCCAAATGAACAACGAAGGGTTTCACATACATCCATCCCAACACACAGTCACTCTTCCTCTCAAACACAGATCAAAGACTGCGTCAATATTTGTCAAGCACAGGGCTCCAACTCTTCTCGGACAGCTACACATTGCTTTTAGTGGCTCTGTCCTCTGTTATTGTTGGGTGTTGTGTCATACAGTGACTTTGATTTTGGAGAACAAAGAATTAGCTTATTTTCAAGAAAGATGTATAGCACACAGGTCTACTATACACATGATGATCACCAGCAATTTATTTCTGTTTGAAAATTGATAGATCTGCTATAAGTCAGACAAAATGGTGCAAATGGTGACTTTACTTGATCCAAGAAATTCATTTAGATTTAAACACGTGTGTCAAGTCAAGTTTAAACTGATAAAATATTTTTCAAAACAAAGCCCTGACAGTGAATTAAATAATGTTTAATGATGACATGAAACACTGCGCATCACCAGTAAAAGTACAGTTCCTGGATATCAAGCCAGCGGGTTCCTCCAACCGAAGAACCAACTTCCACTTACTGAGCAGTCCAGTTATACGACTTGCTCTATGAAAACTTATCACTACATCTCTGATTTAACAGCTTTTATACATATTCAAGTCAGTTCAGTCTCATATTTATACAGACAGTGTTAAACGTGGCTCCAATCAGCTTATTCCCACTGGTGGGTTTTGTTTTTGCCCTACATAAATAAAGATGGCTTTCTGGTTGGGCATGGAAAGGCTGAACAGAGACATTACAACAGAATCAACTGTATCTGGTGTAAACAAGAATAAATCTGACTTCAATTATAGCAGAGAACAATATAGAAATAATACTTTGATAAATGGCACTAACAAAGTTTTGTCAAAACAATACTAAGAGTCTACAGCCATCCTTGCAGCTCTGTGAGGATGTCATAGCGGTGCTATGAATGTAAACATCAGCATGCTAACATACTCACAAACATGCTGATATTTCATCTATGTCTGTTTCCATTACACTTCTTCATATTTTTGTTATATCAATACATCAACTTTTTTGCGTCAGCCATGTGTAAAAACTTTTGTTCAATACTTTTTGGACCTAGATTTTTGTTCCACACATGTTTTTTTACATTGAAAATGCATGGATGGAAACACACTCACCATTTAGTTAAGCATGCTAGCATTTACTAATTAGCACTCAAAACAAAGTATGGCTAAGGATAATGAATATGTAATCTGTTCTGCAGGTATTTGGTCATTAGCAAGTATTGAAAATATTAAAACAGCACACTCATAAGACTTTTTTTTACATCCAAACACATTTGGCACCCTAAAATTACACACCATCTGGACCAAAAGACTGAATGATAACAAAATAAAGGCAAATTGCACCAATGTCTGCAAACTTATAGAGCTAAAACCTTTATCAGTTTGTCACTTAACTGTTCTCAATGTCTGTTGTGAGGAACATCTTCAGACATTAGGCTGCTCATAAGTGACCTAAAAACCTAATTTAAACAATTCGGCTCAAACCATCAATTGCAAGGACTCCTCTTATCAATCACTGAACAAAAGCATTCCAAACCTATCATTTGAGCAGGCAGCTCCACACATGTTGTTTTGTTAAGTTGAGAGAAGCATTTTCCACCTCTGCTACAGCACAACTGACAAAGATCTCACATAAACAGACTGCTGACTTTTCTTTCACATACATCGTCTCTCACGATGCTCCTGGAAACACAGGAGTACGTGAATTGACACAATGATACCTTAATTAATGAATTAATTAAAGAGAGAAAAAAATCTTCAGAGTTTTTAACTTAGCAAAAAATAGAAGCTGACTGTGGGTTGGAAGCAGTTGAGGGATCATTGCAACTGTGGAAAGGAAACTCATGAACCTTTGCACACATTATGCCCTTTTCATGACGCTCTTTGCTAGCAGGTTTATTAGTATGACAGTAAATGTCCAAATTAAGGAGAAAAAGGCTAAAAATGTTGAAACAAGACTTCAACATCTTAGTTTACCATGTTACCATGCTACCATGTTCACCATCTTAGTTTAGCGTGTAAGCATGCTAACATCAAGTACAGCTAAGTTGTTACAATTCATCTTGAACAGAACCAGAATGTATTTGCAAACATTTCATGGCAACCCATCCTACAGTTGTTGAAATATTTCAGTCTGGGCCAAATAAAAGTGGTGGTACGACTCCAACTACTACTGTTGTGCCTCTTTATCGAAATCCCACTCGCTGATGTCACAGCAGGTGTTTCCCATCATCTGTCATATCAAAAACACCCGCTGTAACATCACCGATTGAGGTGTGGCCAGAAGAGCACCATTTTTTAAATGTTCAACCTATGCAGACCCATGAGGCTACTGATTTAAAAAGTTACTTTTAATGTCGTGCTAGGATTAAAATGGAATGCCAGGCAATGAAATAAAAGCAACACATGCGGATGGTTGAGGCGTTTGTCTTCTACTTAGTAACCTGTGTTAACCTGGCTGAGAGCCAAACAGGATGCTGATATTACTCTTTATTGTGCAATCAAAACTTTATTAACACAATGCAAAAGACATATATTGTGTCCTGCATAATCGTCCAATACAAACTTGTTTCCACTGAGGACAGGGTTTCTGATCCTGACTACTGTTGTTTTGGAAGAAACTAGATGTAGCAAAAATTGGATATAGCAGAAAGGCTTAAACTAAACACATCTGAATTTAGCCACCTTACACTGGCAACCAGCTGATTTTAGAATAGGTTTAATAGAATACTGAATACTTTGAAAGTTCAGGTTTTTAGTTACCTGAGCACACAAGTTACATACTGACAGTGAGCCATCTAAGTGCCTGATACACCTTAGGCCAGAATGTGACATGCTTGACCTAACTTGACCAGCTCAGATAACTATGACCATAATTCACACCCAACCTGATGACAGCCAGGTGTGTGATCATATTTGACTGTAAGCAAAAAATCATGAGTGACATGTCACTGACATGATAGTTTAACAGTGGGGGTTATGAAAATGTTTGTGCAGTAGCTGAAGAGGAATGTAAGAGCACAACGGAAGTACACATTATACTGTGTGTATGGTTGTGGGATTATGTGTATACGTTTTTTTTTCTGTGTATCTGTGTTTCTCTTTATCATTTAGAAATGACTCTCTGACTGCCAGGTGTGAGAGCCTACAGCGTCCACACCCTGACCTAGTTTGACCCCAGATGGCCCTAAAGGTCCAGAGGTCACATTATTCCCTTGAGTAATGACCTTCACAGGCAATTTTACCCAGAATGTGTGAGTACTACATGCTATAGTGCGATAATCATATTGCAAAGAAGCCTAACAACCTTATTTCTTAACATATAATTTAGACATGATATGCCTGCAGGCATGTTTTCTTTTAATCTCCAGTACAAAGACATGCAGTTAATAAAGACTTAACAGTTATTGGGACATAACCTAAATACCTTTCAGCTTTCTCAGCATCTTCACAGACAGAGCAGGTGGAAGCAACATGGTGGAGTCTCTGCCAAGTCACCTGCTCAATCCTTCACAGCGAATTGCTAATGTAGTTCTGCATTAAACTGGTGGATGTAGACTTGCAAATAAAACAGCCATTAAAAGAGATGGAGAGAGAACTGATGTAATGAAATTCAGATGAAGGACGTGTGGTTCAGCTTTGAGTTTTCCAAAGACTCTTTCCTTGTTTTTTCTGAGGGCTCAGAATGGGTTGAGAATTGTTGCACAAGTTAACCCACTGACAAATTATACATGACTGATTAAACAACCTCACCTCAAGGTCCGTTTAGTAGCTGTTCTGGAACTTTCAATCATATCACATGATCTTCCAAAGATCTCACCTGGAGTTAAACTTGTTTTGCCAACTGCTGTTTCCAAGGTCAAGAATTAACTTTGAAGCTCAACTTTTAAAGGAATAGTCTGACATGTTGGGAAATACTTTTACTTGTTTACTTTGAGATCTTCTGTAGTTTTTGTGGGCTAATTTTCTAACGTTAGAAGATAAAACAGAATACTCCTTCATAAAACGTGCCTACTCAAACGAAATGATGCACATTCACCTCCTTATCCTGACCAACATCAATGACTCCAGATTTTAAAAGCCCTAGGATAAGACCTCCTCATGGTTCCAGTGCAGCTCTGGGGGCTGCTGTATTTAACCAAGTGTTCCCAGTACAGTTCAGCACAGCTTAGTTTGCCTCAGTATGTTCCCCATTACCCAGCTACACAGGTTAAATATCCTGCATGCTGCTGTATGAGAGCAATAGACTGATGCAGCAGGTATGGCAGAACAAGTCTAGACATATAGGCATATGCCTTTAGACTGTCTAGCAAATGTGCAGTGGGCTCAAGGAGCCCAGAACTAGGTAGTTCAGTTCAATAAGCTTTAGGCCTGCATGACCTGGCACGCTGAAATCTGTCAAAAATGAAGACCAAACCCTATTTTTCTTTAAGTTAAGTGGAAAATGACTAGGAGACACTTTTGTGGGGGAGAGAGTCCTGTTTTTAGGAAGTGATCTATCCCTCACAAATCAAGTTCACATAAACAAACCAAAAATTTGCCAGATACACAAACTGACAGTGAGTGTGCTTGCTGGAAAGTATTAAACTGATTCTAAGGATGCAGTTAAGGATGACATTCAAACTTGGTTTTCATTAACTCTGGAGGGCAGGTGGTGACAACTGATGTGACACACTTCCAGGAGCAGATAAAGAGGAAAGAGGGAGGAAACATGTACTAATTGAGCATCAACTAGGCTAAAACATTGAATTGAGGCACTTGAATTGAGCTGAACAATTATTTGCGCAAAGATAAACAAATAAACAGTCCTTTATATTCCATCCTACCTGCCCAAGAGGTGTAAAACACAGTGATTAGCAGCAATAGCAGCCATGTCTCGCGCACAGGGCTCCATCGATCCATCATATGGTATCTGAAGCTATCGATATGGCGGCCAATAATTCCCTCGTGGCTCCCCTGCACTCCGTGGGACACCTGCAGTCAGAGGAACGTCGGCTCTGCACGCGAGAGCACAGGAACTGCTGCCTCGTGCACGTGCGTTTTAACGCGCACTCCACAAGCTGCCAATTAAGAGCGCACATGCAGAAAAGCTGGTTTAATTGATGATAAATTAAATTTAGCAGCCCATCTACTCCCGTCTTTAGTGTTTTTCTTCTGGATGGACGGATGAAGAAGGAAGACCAGCAGGTAAAAAATCCCGTAATCTCGGAAGGTCTTTCCTCACTCGCCCACCGAGAACTTTCCTCACTTTCTCTTCCCTCCTCCCCCGTCACCCCGTCAGCCCCTCATCCCCTCCCTCCCCGGAGACTCCTGGTTGCGGCTGGTGGGGCAGTACATGAAGATAATTACTGCGCGTGCCATTATTAGCATCATCATTGTCTGAGTGATTTAAGGGACTATATGCGCCCTCATCAGTGTATCTCGCGCGCACGGAAACGCATTAACACGCACGCGCCGGCATATAGGCATGCAACATGAACAATGAAAGCTTGTGCCACATTTAATTTTCTTATCTCTCTCTCTCTCACACACACACACACACACCAGGCACACACACACACACAAAGCATGCTAGGACAGGACAGCGGTGCTGCCCAACTAATAAAAATATGCTGCTGCAGATTCCAAATTCCAGTGCCTGTCTGTCTTTGCCCACCCCACACTCTTCAAACACACATAAACCATATTATTCCAATAGGTACAATCAAAAACAAAATATGCACCCTGCCTTGTACTTCAAGGCTTTATCATTCTTTATCTCTAATGAAAAGAATCCAGTAGCTCACTGAGAAATATATACATTTTAGTTTTGTTTTTTTAGCAAAAAAAGTTTATAGGATGAAAAGGACTGACAGACTCAAAGCTCAGTACATGCACACACATGCATATATGCACATGAATTCCTATATGAGCCTCGGGTCTCCTCTGTCCTGCCTCAGCCTCCATTTACATTAGTCCGTATTGTCTAAGAAGACTTTTGTATACTCATTATTCAGATCACTTGTAGGCTAAAATATTACCCAGACTTAGAAGGACAGTATGAGCAGGTGACTCAGGACCAAACATAATTGTATAATCAAATCAAATGCAAATGTATTTTCACTTGACAGTAGTATATTATAAACATTGAAATGTAACATGCAGTTGATATTTGATCAAGTAAAGCATCTTTTTTAAATCTAAATAAATGAAGGAAAATACATTTAAGACAACTAAAAAAACCTTGATAGAAAGAAAAGATCTGTGTATTTATAACTGACACGAGGGGAAGGTTTATTACTACACTTAACAGTGTAATTTCATGTGAGTATTAGAAAGAGTAAGTGTTATTCTTTGGTTTTGGTGCCATCTTGCAGCCAGATAACCATTGCCCTATATTATATTTTTGTGAAGGGGAGAGCAAAACATATGTGCTTTCCAGCCTGTAACTTATGAATAGATACACAAAACGTTGTGTTTTTGTGAATATACTGGAGTGGCACCATCTAGAATTTGGAGACATTTGGCATTATTCTTTAGGTGAAAGAATGTCATGTTTTAAGATAAAGACACTGTAAATGTAGTGTACCATAACCATTAGAAGATCATGTTTTGGTAACAGCGCTGTTTTGGTAACAGAAGTAAATTGCATCCAGACACACACATACATACTGACTTTTCTTTGAAGAAGAGGAAGAAGAAAATAGATTCCAGGCATATTTCCAAATGCCCTAACTCCTGCTTCAAGTAGGTTGTCCTAAATTTATGACTGGCAGCTATACTCTTGTGTTCAAGTGTGTTTGTGTATGCCTGTGTGTAGCGCTTGTTATCAAGTCTACGGGTCATAATTATAACCTATCTTACACTGCCAATAATGATAAAAAAAAAAACATCCTCATGCACCATCATGTAGCCTATAACATAACCAGATCTTGGCTTGAATAGAGGAAGCCACTCCATTCGTGAAGGGGCTGATTAGAAGAATATTTGCATTGACCGCTGGGCGGCGTCAAATCTCTTTTCCGAGCAGAAACTGACTTCTACAGACCGAAAAGTAGCATCAAATGGGTCCTTTTCAATTTGTTCTTCACACTTTTATTGGCCAGAAACCAAAAGTCACTGAGTCAGAAGTTTGTTTTAAATCAAGTTTAAGACTAAAGCCATGGTTTATTGTCTCGTCATGGAATAAAATTACAAAGTTGTCAACGACATCCACAGGACCGAGAGGGACAACCGACTTTGTACCGGTTAGATAATCTCGGTCTTGTTGCGCTCTGTCCATGTGACTCTCTCTCTCTGTCTCTCTTATCCTCTTACAGTGGCTCTCACCTCAAATCACCACTCAACCTGCAGAGCTGCCTGTCTACTGGTGTCTCAGTGTGACAAGAGAGCGGAGAGGCAGCGGAGCCATGGCGAGTCCCGGACAGAAAGTGGTGCTGATCACCGGCTGTTCCTCCGGTATCGGCCTGAGGATGGCCGTGATGCTGGCCAACGATGACCAGAAGCGGTATCACGGTAGGTGCACTGTGTGTGAGGAAGATAGAGAGAGAGTCATTATTTAATTGCAACTTCAATTTTCTTGGTATGGCATGTAAATAAGCTCTTTGTTTAGCCAAAGAATTCAGACAAGGAAAATAGATAACAGACAAAAATGATAAACAAAGACATTGTTTGATAATAAAACAACTATTCCTAACAGTAATAACTTTATTTGGATGGTACATTTTAAATAATTTGTTAAACCCTTTATAAAGGTATACTGTCACTATCACTCCTCTATTTCTTCTGCACTGTTTACACATAAGATGCTTATGGCATGTAGGCTACATAAGAGTATTACCACTGTGAAGCCACTGTCTCTGTTTCTGTGCATCTGAGTGCACAGCAGAGGAGTCATTTCCATCAAAAGCTGACTGAGATGCAGTGGTATAAATATAATTTTAAAAAAAAAATCTTAACCACATGAGAGGAAATGAGGAACTAATTCAGACATGACAACTCAGAATCAATAACACAACTGTCTGATCCTAGAAAACGGGCTGGAACAGAGTGATACCACAATGGAGCAAATTCAAGGCTGAACCCTGAAGAGGAAACTCTATAGTCTACAGTATTTCCTCTCCACACAGGGAGGTCAGAGGTCACAGTTAACTTTCTTAAGGACTCTTCAGAGACAGAACTCATTTATATGTAACTAGCACAGAAATATCTAATGTCTGGAAAACAGAACCTTAACACTTAGACATATAATAGACAATTTATGTAAGACGTGTGCCAGGAAGCAGCTTACAACGGTCACAGAAAGAGTCCACATTGAAATACAGTTTGCTAAGTTTCATCCATAGACTGTATAAAAGGTTTTTACCACAGATAAATTAAGTCAATGCTGCATCCGACCATATTTTCTCCCACTGCTCATCTGTTACAACCAAACCCAAATGCTGGCCCAAGGCAGATTTAAGGTACATACAGTCTATCTTTAATGTAAAACTACACCGTTTTATTTCCATTGTATTCCTTCAGCATAATAACACATCTATGTCCTAACATGAAGTAAATGATAAAGAGGCAGAAGCCCTATCAAGAAGATTTTTCCAATAGCTGGCGGACCACTTAAAGTATCATACCAGTATTTTGTCTCAGGTCATTACTAAACTCTAAACTCATGTATACGTTACATCACAGCTAACCATTAAAGAAAATATCCTGCTGTGTTTTGTAAATTTGAATGCATCTCTTCTACTGCTCCAGGTACCCATTGGTTTCCATGGTATGTTCATACTTTATTAAGTCTGTTAGTAAGTTACATAATCGTGATGCGGGAAAGCACTGCGCATTTTCAAATCAATCTGCACTTATATTGCATTACCATTCAATGATAATGTAAACTTGCCAAAAATTCCATTCATGCATACTTACAAGGCTCATAAAGGTTTCACTTGTCTGCTAATACTCACTAACATATACATTTGAAAATAGTCGGCAAAATGTTTACCATTAATTTTCTATCTAGATGAAGGATAACCACAAGCAGCTTCACTCTTGCCACACACACAGTCATCCCTCTGATCCTAACTTAACCTTTAGTTGCTCTTAGGAAACATGTAACACCAGACAATACCTAAAACCCCACTACAGTCTTGCTTAGGCTAATTATCGGCCAGCTTGCTGACCTCCATTGTGGATGACAGGCTGGCGAGGGCTATTTCTGGAGGAGGCAGGTGATGTGAGCAGCATGGCAAGATGCTAATGCTTATATGTAAACTGGCTGCTGTAACAGTATAAGTGTCTATTTTAGGTGTGATGGAAAATCTTGTGAGCTGGTCAACTCCAGTCATAAGGAAGGTTTCAGGTACTCTGGATGTCTTAAGCAAAAGTATTTATTGATGCTTGGCCGAGGACAATGGCAACAGCAGTGCAAAGTGAGGACACAGAGTTAAGCCAAAACCAAATCTGAATGTTTCTTCCTGACAGGGGGTATTTATCCTTACTAGACTTACTGAGATTCATTACATGTACAAATAAGGTTGTTATTCACCCATTGATACATGTGTTAAGGATATTTGTTCAAAACAAGACATTGTGCTTATCTAAGATAGCCTAAGTAATGTTGTGTGTCACTTCAGTTCACACACCCATTCAAAGGAGAGCCAGTCAGTCAGTCAGTATGAAACAAAATAAAACTAATCTTGACCTTGGGTTGCATAGCTGATGGACCACAGAGTTTATTCTTATCAAGGCAGCTCCTTAAGTCAGCCAGACTTTAGAACTATGTTCCCATTGATGTTTTATTTCACAAAAAACAGCCCACATGTCAGTCAAGAAAAGAATGTATCTGAACAGTTTCTGTTGTGTGTGTGTGTACACACACTCTATTCTCACCTATCATCCCATGTCTCTTTAACAGTATTTTTGGGTCCTGCCCAGTTCTTCGTGAACTTTACTCTCTCTTACTCTTTACGTTCACTCCTATGGCAGGAAATGTACACAGAAGAAAAGATCACTCAGGATGAAAATTCTCTTCTAAAAATATCTACAAATATACATGTATGCACATAGAAAGAACATGCACTGATGCTGCACCTGAATTCAAAAGAACATTTTGAACTTTAACTGAATTTGAACATGCAATACACACATATATCAAGACATAAGCATCTACTCAACATAACATGATGTTTGTGTTTACTTCATCTGTGTATCTTGTGTGAGCCTACATGCAGCCTCAGCCAGTGAGCTCAATTTGATTCTCCAGATAGTGATATTTACCCGGGCAGGTTGCCTAATCACATACCTATTTACAGCAGTAGCCTGAAGGCGTAGTGCTGGAGTTGCAGGTAGAGAGGGAGTATTCACATCCATTCACAAAATCTCACTTGGAAGCTGCCCATGGAAATAAAAGGAGCATAATTATACACAGGGCTATTGGCAAACAGCAATGATGAAACAAGACTAAACACTTAGCACTAAAAACAAAGAACAGCTGAGACTGATGGGAATGTCACTAGTTTTGCAGGCATTGGATCTTAAACCAAATCTGCAAAACCAAAAGTTTTGGACGTATTTGTTGACCTGATGATGGCACTAAGAAATTTTGTGATCAACAGAGTTATTCCATTTCATCCTACGTGGGCCCATGACTTTCTGTACAAAACGTCATGGCAATCCATCCAATAGCAGTTCAGATATTTTGATCTGGACCAAAGTGGTCAACTAGCCAAATGCGGAAATAAAACTACAGGAGCATGTTTCAAAAAGAGTTACTAAAGAAAGACATTATGCGAAAACCGAGTGAGTAACAGATACAGATGGCTCTCTATAAAGCTTAATTCAGCTCCATTTACATTGCTGATTAGTACAGTGAAGCATTTTCCTTAAGTCAGTTTGTTCTGACAAGCTAGACAGAGACAGAATATGTGTTTGGGGTGGCAATGTTGCAGTGGATAAGACACCTGCCTTTGGTGTTAAAGACCCAGGTTCATTTCCCACTGTGACACATCCCCCAATGCGTCCCTGAGCAAGACACTTAACTCCTAGTAGCTCCAGAGGCGTGCGACCTCTGACATATATAGCAATAGTAAGTCGCTTTGGATAAAAGCATCAGGTAAATGTGACATTGCCAAACAATCTGCTTCTCACAATTATTTGTTTTTTCTTCTTTTCCACATGTTCACAGTGATAGCAACGATGCGTGACCTGAAACGTAAAGATAAGCTTGTGGAAGCTGCCGGGGATGCGTACGGGAAAACTCTTTCTTTGGCTGTACTGGACGTTTGCAACGATGAGTCAGTCAAACAATGTATTAATGGTATCAAAGATCGACACGTGGATGTTCTCAGTAAGTAAAATTCATGCTCATCATGTGGCACCATGCATTGCTACACTGTCCAAAGTTATGTTGATTACTCAGCTTCTTGCTTGTCTTCTTTTTTTCTTCTCTTGTTGGTCTTCTCCTGGCCAGTCAATAATGCAGGGATTGGCCTAGTGGGTCCAGTGGAAAGCACCACCATTGAAGAGATGAAGAAAGTGTTTGAGACCAACTTCTTCGGGGTGATCCGCATGATCAAGGAGGTGATGCCTGACATGAAGAAAAGGAAAGGAGGACACATCATCGTGATCAGCAGTGTAATGGGACTGCAAGGTTAGCCGACAGTGATGAGTGAAAGGAGAGGAGGCGGGGTGGGGCGTTAATTGGTTCAGGGAGAAATGACAGGTTTGTCAGCTTCAACTTGACATATGCATGGGTTGATGATGGACGAATGGAAGAGTGGGTGGATAGAACACTAATGGATGGTTTAAGTGCTACTGTACGTCTTTACAAACAGGGATGTGTCTACAAAAAAAGTGAACAAAAAGAACTCTTCAAGTTGTCTGAAAGAGAAATTTTAACATTTACTGTTTCTCTAGGTGTGGTGTTCAATGACGTGTATGCAGCTTCCAAGTTTGCCATGGAGGGCTTCTGTGAGAGTTTGGCTGTGCAACTCTTGAAGTTTAATGTCACGTGAGTGCCACTAATGCTTCTTCTGTCCATTAGTAACAAATAACATATAACAAATAGTCATTTAACAACAAGCTTTAATCATGTGTTGCCTGCATTCCTTGTCAGTTCTGACTGATTGTCACAGTTTTATCTATAACTACAAATAATACTTAGCTTCATTATTCATTAATACATTGATTTTTTTTCAGATTACTCAATTAATTGTTTAGACTGCTGAAGGTGCTGTCATTTGCTTATTGAGAGTCGACAGCCATGCGAGCAGCTCTCACTGTACTTAGTCACAGCTATCTGAACGAATTGCAAATTCTAACAATGAAAATGCTAACATGCTGATGTTTAGCAGGTATGTTAATCATTTTAGTTTAGCGTGTTAGCATGCTAACATTGCTAATTAGCACTAAACACAAAGTACAGCTGAGGGTGGTGTCAGTAGTTTTGCATGTATGTGGTCATAAACTAAAGTTCTGGACACATTTCATTTTCGGCCAATAGATGAAACATTCTTGGTAGCGTTTCTCTAGCTGCAACCGACAAAATGTTTGGCAATTTTATTATTATTTTGTAAATTAATTATGAACTAAAAGTCTTTTACCACTCACTGTTTTTAGCCTGTGTGGATTGTTTGAGGAACTGCCCACATCTCCAGTACTTTCAGCAAGTGAAAACAAAATTAACCTCAGTCTGATTATCAGGCTACCACTGTTCTGCCTTTGGGACACTAGCACTACATGGAATTTTCACAGGCCGCTACCATGAAAAGTTACATTAATGTGACCATGTCAATTATGTATCTATAGATTTATAGATACATTTATAGATACATTTATAGATTATAGAAAAGACTCTCATCTTTTGGTAATTGCGGTCATTTCCAAAAAATAATAATAATTTAGGGGGGTCATTGTACATCATAATATACAACTTTTTTTT
>NC_060154.1:21573323-21589950 GCF_021292245.1 Micropterus dolomieu | reverse complement strand
TGGTCTCTCGCCTTGTTATATTTCTGACCTTTTAGTCCCATACGCACCAGCACGTACCTTGAGATCCTCGGGCAGAGGTCTGTTGTCTGTTCCAGAGTCTCGACTGAAAACTAAAGGGGACAGAGCGTTTGCTGTCAGGGCCCCGAGGCTCTGGAACAGCCTGCCCGAGGAAATCAGGTCAGCTGAGTCAGTGAACTCTTTTAATTCCCTTCCTAAAACATACTTTTATAGGAGAGCCTTTCCCGATCTTATTTGACTTTATTTTATCCCTTTTATTTTATTGTATTTTACTAATTTTATATTTATCTGTATTTTAGTCTTTTCAATGTTTTCATGCTTTTATCTTGTATTGTTTTTTGTATTATTGTCTCTTGGGTATTATTGTCTTTACACTTGTTAAAGCACTTTGTAACTTGTTTTTGAAAAGTGCTCTACAAATAAGGATTATTATTATTATTATAAAGTAAGTAGTAAAAGGAAATTTTATTTAGCTCAAGAGATTAAGGTTATCACTTAACACCAAAAAATCTCTAAGAATCTGGAAATAGAGAATGTTCAACATCATTGAAAAAGAATGAAAACAAATTGCTTATCAAAATTGTTGCTGGTTAATTATCTGATCAAGCAGTCAATTACTTAGTCTATTCAGCTTTATGCAAGCTCTGCCTTATTTTGTGTCAAATGTAGAAATGACGGAAGATGTTGTGAGAAGATGATACTAATAAAGAGAACTTTAATTATGATAATGGAGTATTTTTCAGGACTATCTGAAAATGGGCATTTTGTAAATTTTATTAGCAGTAATTTTGTTGAGTGAGTTTAGTATTTGAGTCTAGCAAAATACTTTTTTTTTTTTTGAGTAGATTTCCCTCAGAGTGTAAGTTCTGTACAATAAATTAAATGTTTTTAAAAAATGTATTTATGTATATTTATATTTAAGTTACGGTTTATTCAAATATTATTACCACTACTTAAAAAGTTTGAGGTAATCAGTTTCCACAAATATTTTGAGTATTCTGAACTTATTTGGGTTTACAGTGTAGCATTTATTACAAAAATTATTTTACTATAATCTATTTTTGATAGCTGTATATGTATGTTTGATATGAAAAGGTTTATTCTTTGCACCTGTTGTCAAAAAAACACGGACATATACACTCACCAACCTTGCTTGTACTGCGTTGGACCCCCTTTTACCTTCAGAACTGCCTTAACACTTCGTGGCATACTTTCAACAAGGTGTTCATAATGACATGATAGCATCACGCAGTTGCTGCCGATTTGTCAGCTGCACATCCATAATGCAAATCTCCCGTTCCGTCACATCCCAGAGGTGCTCTATTGGCTTGAGATCTGGTGACTGTAGAGGCCGTTGGAGTACAGTGAACTCACTGTACTGTTCAAGAAACCAGTTTGAGATGATTTGAGCTTTGTGACATGGTGCATTATCCTGCTGGAAGTGGCCATCAGAAGATGGGTACACTGTGGTCATAAAAGGATGGAGAAGGTCAGCAACAATACTCAGGTAGGCTGTCGCGTTTAAACGATGCTCAGTTGATACTAAGAGGCCCAAAGTGTGTCAAGAAAATATCCCCACATCATTACACCACCTAGTGATGGTTGTGGGTGAAAATCCCAGTAGATCAGCTGTTTCTGAAATACTCAGACCAGCCCATCTGGCACCAACAACCATGCCACGTTCAAAGTCACTTCATTCCCCTTTCTTCCTCATTCTGATGCTCTGTTTAAACTTCAGCAAGTTGTCTTGACTACGTCTACATGCCTTAATTCACTGAGCTGCTGCCATGTGATTGGCAGATTATCTATTTGTGCTAACAAGCAACTGAACAGGTGTACCTAATAAAGTGGCCTGTGAGTGTACTTACAATGTTGTGAACTTAAAAACATACAATTTGTAAAAGTATTTAGACTAAGTATTAGGCAAAATGAGTCTTAAAACACTCGTGGAGAACAAGGTTTCTAACAGATTTTACTAATTTGTGCAAAAGTAAATTTCAAAATAGTGTTTTGTGATACTGCTCATTCCTCTTCTGGCATCTCTCTGAAATAAATTCTGTTTTGCCCACATGAATAACTAGGCTACATTTTCAATAAAGATTATTTTGACTTAACGGCTCTTGGACCTTTCTACATGTAACATAGCCCAGAATATAAACCTGCTTTTTGTTAATAAGTAATGTTAAAGTGATAATGAAGGTGCCACAACATCTTATGTGTATAGTATCTATCTTGGAAACTAGGAATTTACAACTGTACAACAGGGGGAGTTCAATTATTTACTAAGCGGTTAAGAGGTATGTACCAGTACTAAAGACAATTAACTATTTATGCATTAAAATTATGGAGCCGTAGAGTTCAACTGAGTGATCTTGTTAACAGACACTGTATATTTGTCTACATAAATTATCTAAATCTAACTGTAAAATGTTTCCTGTGATTCTGTTGACAAGGAGCATCAAAGTGAAAATGAGTAAGAGGCTGCAACATTGTCAGTGTTGTGATAAGAAACGAGGAAATTACAGAAGGCTAAGTCAGTAGTAGAAGGTTTATTAACTGAACATGGACACAGCTGAAGTTTGCTTCCTTCAAAAAGACCATAAAAATGAATCATCATGTATAAATCACAACTTCCTGGTGACGCTAACATAACTAGATTTTAAAATGTCCAAATGTTTGAATGTAAAATATATTAATACTGGTTTACATAACTGTAATTTACACATAATTCAGGTTCAACGATTCACATGGGTTTGACTTGTACTTGGGAATTTCTCTTATTGTACTCAAAACATTGTAACACAAAACACAGATTGGTTTTACTGTGTAGATTTGCAAGTAAGGTCATATATGGTGAGTCCTTGTATTGAAACTTTGTATGTTGAAAGCAAAAACAGACAATGAATTTCAATTAAGTTGAATGGCATCATGCACTTACATAAAAAAGCTGTTTATAGTACTGGACACATTCTGATATAATTATATTCAGACAACTTATGGTAAAACTTGATATCTTTTCAAAATGAAGTTAATTATCTCTCTCAATTCATATCGATCACTATGACACATTATTTTCATCCTTACACACTGAACTCTGAGCATTTCCATGACCTCAGATACTCCTGGCATAAGCACTAACAGGCTGAGTCATGAGGTCAGCAGACTGACACACATTTTATGACCCATTTATGTGCTGAAGTTTTATCTCATTGGCCTTCCTTTAGCCCTAAAACACAAGGGGACATTTATGTCTTGAGTGAGTTCTCCACATTTTATAACATCTATGTTTATGAATTCAATACTTCAGCTAGTCTATATGAAGTATAGCAAGGCTTGTTTTTTATAAGATAAGCACATTCCACACATTACTCATGAGGACATGATCACAACATTAAAAACATTCCCCAACTGATGATGACGACTGGTATGTCTGGCACAAGGTGATACATACAGTAATTATAGGCAAGTGGATCTTTAGCAAATATTTGCAGTTTCACCTTGTTGACAGGCTTAACTCTCAGAAGATGTTATATGACCTAACAATTAAACTTCCTTGGAAAATGAACAACCCATTTTATGATATGTAATATGTTAATAACAACACTATCTAGTTTGTTTAGTCTAACTATTAGGTTGTACTGGTATCATATGTACAAAACTGTGAATCACATGCAAGCAAAGTACCAAAACAGGCCTATTTTTCCAGACACCCAAATATCCCAGCAATGACAGCTGCAGCGAAGAACATGTTTCCAATGACGAGGATTACTGAGACAGCGGTGACAATCACATTGGCTGCACTGAGCGTCTTCTGAAATTCAGAGGTTCAGCGGAAAACGTGAAAAACATTTTTACTGTGATGTCGCACATGACAAAACAAGATGTTAGCAGAACATGTCACAATGTGGACAGGCTCACCTTTCTTCTTTGTTGCCTCCATCCCTCGCCTGTTTTTAAACTCCCTGTAACAGAAAATACTGACTGATATCATTTTGTTCTTCATAAGAATCCTTAGCCTACTGTATTTTGTGCATAGTAACAGTAGTACAAGCTATTCACCTATTTTGCTTCCCCCCAGTATTGCTTTTCCGTGAGCAGTGAATACGAAAACCCAAATTACAAACAGCAAAATCCACGCTGTGTAAGCAACCATCACTTTCAGAAGCCAAGACTCTGTCCTGTTCTTACTGCAACTGTCAGTCTTGATAACACCAGTAAAGATCACGGCAACTGTGTGTAAAACAAGTTTGGAAATTAAAACCAGAGCAATAAACAGGCAATGGCAACATTGGTTAGTTTGTCTCTGTCTTAAAGCAGTAGTTCAAAATTTTGGGAAATCTAAGGACACAATGCTTTCCTACAATCTGGGGTCTGCATACACATTCCTCACATGTGCGATCGACCTCCTGACAGTAAGAAGAAGTAGTTTGTTGTAAAAGACAAAAATAGACAATGGTGTTTGTAACCAATTGATAAAATGGGATTAAGGATGGTGAATACAGTACAAGTCCATGAGGTCACACTTTCTTTTAACACGTTAGCAGATGACAACATGAATGGCCTTAACTCTCAAAAAAAAAATGTATTTCTTCAGGCCTATGTATTTCCTTGAATGTTGAAACAATTGCTTTAAAAAGTCTTCAGACAGAGCAAAATAAATACCAGAAAGTTTACAAGTATCAGGTAAAAATCAGGTATAACTTACTTGTAAAAATCATATGGATGATAGAGCACACTTTGACAGCAAGGTCACAGATCTCCTTTCTTGAATAGAACAAAAGAGAAACAAAAACCACTGTGCACAGTGTTGACATAAGGGTCAAGTCAAAAATTCAGGCAGAAGAAGAGGAGTTGAACTTACAGCTCATGACTGGGTCCAATTGGCAGACTTAGGATTACCAGCTCTATCAAATCAATCAATATCATCACACACACAAGAGCAACGAGAGTGACCTGAACATACACAGACACAGACACACACACACACACACACACACACACACACACACACACACAGAGAAGGAGACACACATACAGACATATACACAAACATTAAAAATAACCTTAGAACAATTCAGAAATTTGGAAATCCATAGAGAGAAGTGTTCTCTGAAAGTATGAGAAGTGAAGTCACTAGTTATTATTACTCACTTCAGAGGAATCACACACACAATACAAGATTGCTGCCGATATTTCAACTGCGGTGCAAAGCAAACAACAGGATATCTGTGTCCCCTACAAAAGAAATAAAATGCAATTTCAATTATGCTGTTGAATAATTCATTTAGTGTTTGTTTTTCAAGGCACAGATACAGAAACACTGGACTGAGCCTGCAAATGCCATTTAGCATTTATAGCCTATGCTGATTTGCAGTGTAAAATCTTTTTTGTAAAATTACTTTTCAAATTCACGGGAAATAGGATGAGTAGATCTAGAAACAGTTACTGTGACAGCACAAGCCCTCCAACTCATGCGTTACCTTAATTAGACGATGAAGGAAGGGGCTGCTGGTGAGGGTGGTTGCGATTATGTTAGGTAGTTCCTGAAGAGACATTCATATTCTAGTATAATTATTTTTGATAATTAGTGTTTAGCCAAGTTACAGCTTTAGTAGGAATACTGTGTAACAGTGACATGAGTTTATAAATACCATACCAGTTTCAGTCCCTCAAATAAAGCGTCAAAGGTCATCAGCCAGGTGGCTTCTCCCTGAAGACAAAACAATGATGAGCTGTGTAAATGAAACTGTTGAATTTTATATATTCATGGATAGATTTCTGATCAAATCCACCTTTCTTTTGCTCCCAGTGTTGTTCGGTGTCTTCGTAGTACCGATTGTACTACTTGTTGTAGTACTTGCCTCTGTAGTACTTGGCTGATTACTCATAGTACTTGTCTCTGTAGTACTTGGCTGATTACTCATAGTACTTGTCTCTGTAGTACTTGTAGTACTTGGCTGATTACTTGTTGTAGTACTTGTCTCTGTAGTACTTGGCTGATTACTCGTTGTAGTACTTGTCTCTGTAGTACTTGGCTGATTACTCGTTGTAGTACTTGTCTCTGTAGTACTTGTTGTAGTACTTGGCTGATTACTTGTCGTAGTACTTGTCTCTGTAGTACTTGTTGTAGTACTTGGCTGATTACTCGTTGTAGTACTTGGCTTTGTAGTACTTGCTGGAGTACTTCGCTGAGTACTTGTAGTAATACTTGGCTGAGTACTCATTGTGGTACTTGGCTTTGTAGTACTTCGTGGTGGTGGCGGTGAAGTGACATTCACATCCACTCGTTCCCAGAATATATTAAAAGACTCAACAAATGTGGCTCTGAAATATATCAGACACTGATGTTAAAGTAAATCTGTTTGCTCCACAGTGGAATATTAAATAAAACTGTAAAAGTTCAGTTTTATTCTTGACTTTTAGAGGTCATCAAAGTGTACAAATACCTAAAAGTGATGTCTAGCTCTTCTGCCGGAGCTGTCCAGTTAACTTGAATTAAAGTCTTTCTTTGATTGTTTTTTTGACTCACAGCTGAGCCCTGAGGAGAGTGATAAAAGACTTTGACCTTGAATTTCCACTCAAGTTCATTTAAATGTGTTAATTAAAATGGATGTAGAAAATATGAATATTCAATTTAACATTTCAATGCATTTACTAACTCTAATAATGACGACATGGGTTGGTTACTTACTACTATATCACCACACGTCAGGAGTTGAGAATTTCTAGCGTCAAGCAAGATAAATTTTCCAACAGGCCGGCCATCGTCCACCATGCTTTTGTTTCGAGCCTCCAACATAAATCCCCTGAACTGTGTGGATGACTTGCTCTTGAGAAAAACTGGAAAATGGTTCGGAGATTTATCAGGACGCAGGTGGAGAAAATGGAGACAGTGATAATCTTGCGCTTAGTGAATGACCACTGCAACAAAGATTCATAGTGACAAATAAGCCTTCATCCAAAAGTCTCTGTACCTGTAATAGGTTCTCCCTTTTTACCATGTTCGTAACGGACCTCAAAGGGCGGTTGAGTGTTCTGAGGAGCAAGAACTTCCCCTCTATTTTTATGCATAGGTGACATTGTATGACATACTTCCGGGAAGTAACCGCTTGCATAACCGCACACTTTTGTGATGATGCTTAGGCCAACCAACGTCCACAGCCACATCTGTAAAACAAGTGCGCAAAGCCATCTGTAAATGCGATAAACCCGATATGAACATGTCTTTTTTTTTCAGCCTTCTTCCTAAACATGCAGTCGCTGAGGATTGACTGGAAAACTTTCACATTGATAGTATGCTGATGAATTGATACCACAAGTATCAGTTTAGTTTCATACTGTAAATATTCAGAAACATTTTTCAATTGTTAGGCCTACAGCTTGTTGCACCAGTACCTCAGCTTTAAATGACATAGCGATTAAGTTAAGCTTTAAAGCTGTAACACTTTCAATTTGATTTATGGCATTTTAAGCCCTCAGTGGAAAATAATTAAATATCTGATGATAGTAACTTTTTCTCTTACCTTAAAATAAAGTATTTCCATGAAACCATAAGATTAAAAAAATTGCATCTCTTTAAGAAAAATATAAGAAACCTTAGGAATGTCTTCGCAGAAAGGGATTTTCCTTCCACGAGAGTAAGGCATGTAGTGTGTGCCAGAGAGCAGTGCAACAACTCAGCAGACCAAATGAGGAAGTTTTAGGGCAATCAAAGTTCACTGCTGAACCCGCCCATATGCACAGCTAAAATGATCAACAAAATACAGTTTCCCTTTACCTCTGATTAGATCTGTGTAATGTTTAGCCCCATGGGGGAAGGAGGAGACATGGACTCAGGAGTTCTTCACCTGGTGCTTCAATTTATTTCTTCACCAGATACATGGAAAGTGCAGTTGTGCAAGTGTGAATTATTGCAAAAATATATCTAAAATTAACAAAAAAAACCAAGGAAACTAAGTATAAACTATTCAAATTATCATTACAAACTGATAATAAAGACCACAATAAAAAAAAACCTATAGCAGGCCCTGACTATTGGGCTCTAGCACGTGCCCTTCCAGGCCAAAGCTGTTCTGCCGAGAAGAGCCTCTGCTAGTGATGGCAGTGCGACACTGAAGCTTCGATACACGCTTCAAACCCCCGGACTGCGATCCTATTGAACCACTGCTTCAAAGCTTGCTTTGGTGTGAAAAAAAAAAAAATTCACGTGACATGTGACGTCCGAAGCAGCAACTGCTTCACTTACTGAATGAATCACTGACTGGTTCGCGGTCTAGTCACGTGATTCACTGGCACTGCCTCGATCGTCTCGAAAGTGAGTGTTGTGCACCCCATCTAAACACATTCACCCCCTGTCATAGTTACACACACACATCCAACCTGTGCCATATTTCTCAGCACTCTCTCCTCAATAACAAAATTCATGTATTCATCAATCTTTGTTTAAACATAATGTTCAGTCTTAGTGTGTATCAAAGAATTTTCAAAGTAAATATACTTTAAATCCAAGGGTGATTAAAGCAGAGATTCTTTATAACTAATGGTCTTTACTACGAAAGTAAAGTAGTTTCTCCAGAAGCCCCTCCCACAAGACAAACCAAAGTTAATTGAAAATCAATTAAACAATATTATGTTACCTCAACAGTCCAAAACATTTCTGGCTACATCAATACACAATATATCAACTATAAAACCAGAAATGAAATACTACATACTGAACAAAGCTTCTCAAAACAGCAACTTAAGGTACTCTAGTACACCCCTCTGTACTGGCTCACACTTGGACTATTCCAGGTCTTTCCCCTTATAAATTACTCCACACTCCATTACTTCTTGTTTGCCACTTCGACCCAGATCCCTGCTTGAGGATGAGAACAGGTGAATGAAACATACAAACATTTGGATGACCTTGGGTAAATCCAATAAGCTAAAATAAATGACTTGAAATGAACTGTGTATGTGCAGTATTTATCTAATCATGATTTCAACTCTTTCGACTAGTACTTAAATGAACTGAAATGACATGAAATGACAAGCCATGTGTCCATTGATGCTAGCCCACATGCTAAGGTAATGCTATGCTAATGCTCAGCTAAGGTTAGCTTAGCATGCTAAGACCAATGTTACCGCTGGCTTAAATGAAGGCATGGGGTAGCCCCATGACATTTCACATTCCTCCCTCTGAAGACGACCCCTGTGGCGTCCTAGAATGGTAATCAGCTGTGCAGTTCTCTCTCCCTTTCCTGTAGAGAACATCAAAGTCAAAAGGCTGTATGGTGAGAAACCGTGTTATCCTGGAATTGGTCTCTTATTCTGGAGCCATGTCCATGCCCGGTGGTCTGTCTCTAGAATGAATTTCCATCCCAGTAGGTAATAGCGACGAGAGTCCAACGCCTACTTAATGGCATTCTCCACAAAACGCCTATACCAACCCACCAAGCCCAGAACTGACATGACTTGTGACTTAGTTCTAGGTCTTTCGGCTGACAAGATAGCATCTACCTTGCCAACTTGAGGTCTGATCACTCCCTTCAGATTAGACAGGTGATCCTCCCAGCTGGAACTATAGACCACCACATCATCTAAGTAGACCACCGCATAGCCCTCTGTGCCCTTCAGCAACCTGTCCATCTTCTGAAATGTTGCAGGGGCCCCATGCAGGCCAAAGGGGAGCACTGTGAACTGGAAGTGTCCAAAAGGGGTTTTGAATGCTGTCACCTCCTTGCGTTCTTTGGTGAGTGGGATCTGCCAGTATCCCTTACATAGGTCCAGTGTACTGATGAAGTTGGCACTGCCTAGTCTCTCAATGAGATCATCAACCCTGGGCATGTGGTATAGGTCCAACCTACTAACACCATTGACTCGTCCAAACAGAATCTTAATGTTGTATCTTTCTTTGGCACCAGAATTATTGGGCTGCTCCATTCACTGACAGAAGGCTCTATCACTCCTATCTCCCTCATCATGTCCAGCTCTTTTTTCAAAACTGGCAAAAGACACTCTGGGACTCTGTACACTGGTTGATGGAGAGGGGTTGGGTCCTTTAAAGCGATATGATGGAATACCACCTCTGTTCTTCCAGGTGTCTGTAGAAAAAGGTTGAGAGGCAAGATGTCAAGCAGCTCCTTTCTCCTCCCATCTGACAGGTGAGTGAGATCCAGTTGCTTCTCCTCTTCAGTAGGTAGATATTGTTCCACCAAATCCTCCTCTTCATCCACAGCTCAAACAAAGAGAGAATGGGGTACAGATGCCTCTGGAACTGACATGGGGACCCATTTCTTCAGCATATTAATATGAAAAGTGGTTGTTTCCGTTCTGGCATGAAAATCTGGTAAGTCACCTCACCCATCTTCTGCTTGACCTCACAAGGGCCTTGCCATTTTGCCAGTAATTTATTTTCTGATGTTGGCAAAAGTAACAATACCCGTTCACCCACTGCCAAGCTCCTTTTTCTGGCTTCACGATCATACCATTGTTTCTGTTTAGCCTGGGATTTCAGTAGATTGTCACGAGCCATGGATGTGATTTTCCCGCATCTTTAGGACAAAAGAGATAATGTTCGTAGTCTCTGGTGGATCAGACTCCTCCCCCATTTCACGCAGAACATCCAGAGGACCTCTGACCTGATGACCATAGATGAGCTCAAAGGGGAAAAATCCTGTTGAACTCTGGGGAACTTCACGGAAAGCAAAAAGCAAAAATAGGAGCCACTTATCCCAGTCCTTTCCTGTGTCTGACAAACGTTTTAAGCATACTAATCAAAGTTTTGTTGAATCGCTCAAACAGTCCATCAGTCTGAGGGTGGTAAGGGGTGCTTCTCACTCTCTTAATACCCAACAGCTGATAGACTTGAGAAAGTGTGCGGCTCATGAAATTTGGACCTTGATCAGTCAGAACTTCTCTGTGGATTCCTAACTTAAGCAAAGCTGTAGCTACCTGTTTAGCTGTTACTTCTCTTAAGGGGTAGGCTTCAGGATATCTAGTAGCATAATCACAAATGACTAAAATAAACTTGTTGCCTGTCTGACTCCTTTTTACAGGACCAACAATATCTACACCTATTCTCTCAAAGGGAGTAGAAATGACAGGGATTGGAATGAGGGGTGCAGGAGCTGTATGTTTTCCTGCAGTGAGCTGACACTCTGGGCATGTTTTACAGTAGTTATGAACCTGGGTATACATTCCTGGCCAGTAAAAGCTCTTACTTATTCGCATGAAAGTCTTCATGAAGTCCAAATGACCAGCCCACGGAACAGTATTGACCTACCCTGAGCACCTCAGCCCTCGATACCTCAGGAAGACTGTAGCACTCTTGAATCTGATTCAACCTCTGGATCAACTAACACCGGTAAAGGTGAGTGTTCCTTTGCCTTAGACCTAGTGATAACTCCACACAACTTCCCCCTCCACTCTTGAATTAAGTCCAAAAGAATGGGACAAGCTGTTCCTAATAACACAGGATATGGCAACTCTGGAGTTACCCCTACTTTGATGAGGTAAGGTTGGTTGTGTACTTCTAAATAAACCTCTGCTGTGGGCACCTCAGAAGTGTGGCCATGAACACAAACAACTGGTTCTGTCTCCTCTATATTCCATAGCTCTTGGCTTCCACACAAACTTGGGCTGGACAAGAGATCGAGTACAACCTGCGTTTAGCAATGCAGTTAGGGGGTCTACCATTTACCAGGACTGTAAAAGTTAGCTAATCAGATGACTCTGGGAAAGGTGCAACCCTAGGCCTTGGACCATAACACAGGTTTGTAGCTTTGGACTTTTTAACTGGACAAAAGGGGCGTGTGTGGCCTGCCTCACCACAGCTGTGACACACTACCTCTGCTTTGCGACCTGACCAAACCCTTTGGTTAGTCTGATCTACATGTGAAGGTTTTCTACAGCTGGCCTGACCCTGTGTATGGCTACTTGAACCACCCGCTTTCAAAAACCCCTCAGACTTACCCCCTTGGAGTCTGCATTGTCCGGCATAGCGGTAAGATCCCGCTCCCTTGTGAGCAGACACATAGGCAACCACCAGTTTAGCAGCCATTGCAGTAGTAGTCGGATCATGCTCCTTGACCAGGTTTTCGCTTCTGGATAAAGCACCTTCAAATACTGCTCCAGGACCATTTCCTGTCTACCATCTTCATCATTTCCTCTTTACTGCAGGTGTCGTACTGGACCCATTTGCAAAAAGAGTCTTTGAGTCGAGTACACAGTTCTTGGGGGGGACTCCTCAGCCGGTGTGTCATAAGAGCGGAATCATTGACAGTAAGTTTCTTTGATTTGATACTTTTGCAGCACTGCAGCTTTCAACAAGCCATATTTCGTTGTATCTGCTGGATTCATTGCCACAAAAGGCCCCTCTGGCCTTTCCAGTCAAAAGTGGGATCAGACATATGGCCCACTCTTGCTGTGGCCAGTTGTAGACCTCAGCCAACCTCTCAAAAGTAGTGATGAAATGTTCAATGTCATCAAAGTCTTCAAGTTGTTGCAGCTTAGGCTCTTCTTTTAGTGCCCCAGCTATTTGTGTTGGTTGTTGGCCACCCCTGGCAGCCTCAAGGTCCTACTGAAGTTGTGTGACTTGATTCAGCACACTGTATTTCTGTTCCTGTTTTGCAGCTTCCTTTTCTTGTCTTTTATCTCTGTCCTTTGGGGTAGCCCTGGTATGGGGTAGCCCCATGACAATCTGTATCTCAGAATATTCTCATAGTTTGTCAGTTTCCCAACAGCATATGCAGGTTGCTTTATTATTACAGTCTAGTACAATAAACACAGAAGAGTTTCTTTATGTATATCAAATAAAAAAAATCAAAAAAAAAAATCAATCTGTAATAACACAGAAGTGCTGTTTGCGTCTTCCCTTGGTAAGTGATGTAAAATATGTATGAGCTCTTGGTTAAAATACCTATTTGACTAACTGCATGAGTCTGCAATTTGACTTGAGTCTATTTAGATAACTATTTAGATAAAATGAATAGGCCATGCAAGAAAATGTATTAGACAATTTTGAGATCGGTAATAGGAGACAGACAAGTTTAAACAATTCCACGAAATCAGTCCAGTTGGCCAGTATGAACTAAGCTTGACCAGGCTAAAGGCCGCACTTGCAAACCTCACAAAGACTGTGAGTCTATATCACTGTCTAATCACTTAGTTTGAGGTTCCCCTATGATCAGTGTTGGGCATTAACGTACTGTGATACTATTAGGCTACTTTTCCCAATAACTAATAGTGTAACGGATCGCTTTTCCAAAACAGTAATATTATTACAGTTACTAATCCAAATAAGGCTGCCTTACTGCATTACTGAATACCAGGGGCGGTTTGTTCATTAGGGCGATCGGGTGACGCACCACCAAACAGAAAGACAGGATTTTTCTCTCACTTTCTACCACACTGTTAGTTAGCTGTGACTGTTTGACAGTTTGCCTCTGAATATTGCTGTCCAATCAGCGTCAAGTCATGTTCCATGGTGTCCCGACCATTTAAGGCGATTCCAGGCTGGTTGTAAATCAGATTGCCCTCATAGACTTTCATGTAAAGGCGGTTTTTCCGAGCTGCGGGCGCTGCAATGCAATTCCGGGAGGTTCTGGGAGGGCTTGCACTTATGAGTTTACGTCACGCGCCCAGCAGGAGAGCTACGCTTCTGCCACCTGAAAACGACTCCTCAGTCCACCAGCTTGTTGCTCTCATTACGATCAGCTGCTGTACAAAACGTACGTTTATCATGATAATTCAACCGTAGTGTTGTGTCAGGAAAAGCAGTGACTTTAACAGCGGTGAGTAAGACATAGTATAAATAATATATGTAAATTGTTATGCTATGAGGAGAGGAAAAGTCCGCTAGCCCCTAGGCTAATTTTTGCTGTGTAAATGCCATAGGCTAAGCTATTAACTGTGACTTAAAAAATCCATGATCGTTATTAAGCTGAATTTTATGCTTACGTTAAATGTGATTTTTCTTAAGCCATGTTTTATGTGTGGTATAGTGGAGTCAATTGAAAGTTAACTTTATTGCACTTAACCAATAACATTTATTTTGTGTTTTTTTTCTTTTATTGCCAGAAACCACAGAAGAAAGAGGAAGTAGCAAGAATTGGCCACCGTTGGCATTTTGTCAAAGGAGGTTAAAAAGAAGTAGCAAATCAACACGGAAAATAAAACAACAACAATAGAATATACCTTTTATATTTCCTCTTACATGCCTTCTTGTTTCTTGTTACAGAGGAATGAACAGAGAACAGCGTACAGGGCCGGGGGGGGGGGGGGGGGGGGGGGGGGGCTGGAGCCAATCCCGGCTGACATCAGGCGAAAGGCGGGGTATAGCCTTGACAGGTCGCCAGTCCATCGCAGGGCCAGACAAACCACTCACATCCACACCTAAGGTGGACAGCATTGACACTGAGCTGGGGCGACGGTGCAGTGGATAACACTGCACTGTCAACACACAGATGAGTAGGTCTGACTTAGTTCTACAAAACCCACAGTACATATTTATTTTGTCATGTTTTTTAACATTTTGTATGTTGGTCATATGTAAAATGTTTTAGCAAGCAGGTTTCAGGGTTGTCACACTAAGAAAATAAAACCATTCCCCAACCAGAACCTCAACACCAAAGATATGTGGCAGGCGATCAAAAACATCACAGGCAGGGTGCAAATTATACAGTGACAACCGGGAAGAAAAACCAGTACAGCGCATGGGCGTGCTTCAGTGAACTAAAATCTTACAATGCTTATTTAACTAATGTCTGCAGTCTGTAGATTATCAAATTCATTACAACAGTTCATGGGTGCCCCATACCACACAACAATTTTTGTAGTCAGAGGTCGCAAGTATTCTAGAGCAAAACTGCCAGAAAGTCAGACCTGCAAACACACAGCAGACCATCATTTCTGCTCGATCACAGACCCATACAACGCTTAACCAGAACCAAAGACACTATCCTAAAATACAGGTTGCATTATCATCTCTAATTCCTAAATCTTTTCATTTTAAGTTTAAAGTTTCAACTTACTCTTTTGTTAGCATGTATCTCCTTTCCTCTTGCTCATATTGACTTTGAATGTAATCTGCATCCAGTAAAGCAGTTGTCATATACTGTTGGGGAGGTGGGAATTTTTGGGAATTCCAAAATTAAAACAAATGCCATGTTTATTGTGAAAGGACTCACAAAAGACTTAAATGAAATAAACACTATATTGATGTTATAATGTATCTCTACAATAACTAATCCCCAATTTCACTACCTATGCCTAAGCACAAGCACCAGTATTAGCTGACAATTACATAAAATATTAAATGATATAGTGGTAATGCAATTATAGGGTTGCCACCTGTCCCATAAAATACAGAACTGTCCTGTATTTGAGAACTAAATAGCGCATACCGTTTTAAATTAATACGGGACGCAGTTTGTCCCACATTTCCGAGTTGTCTTTAATGCAGCATCCCATGCAAATCATTCCACTCTGTGAAGACTTCTCCTTTTCTACCTCTGATTGGGTAATACTCGCTGGCATTGTTGGTTTGATTAATACCGTCACATTCAGGGCAGGAGTCGAGTTGAAATAGTGGCCCGTGTAATGACTTAATAAAACATACTAGGACTAATTTTCTGATTGATTACTCTGGATTTCATATGCTGCCTGTTTTGTGAAGAAATATTGTTACAATGTAAATGACTCATGTCTAAATTATGGTATGATTTGTTTTTTTAAGGTTGAGGTATACAGTCAGACACATTTAATAAGAGAGAGAGATATAGGCTATTTAATACACATTTATCAAAATATAGTGCCTATGTGAAGAATACATAACACAACAATGTGTAATGCTAAACCAATCTATAGAATTGCATCCTTCAATACTATATAACAATAGGCTAAATAAAAACTGATAAAATATGTAATTTTATTTTGCCTACTAACCAATTATAAAAATAGTGATAGAGGACAAGAACAGGTGCTCTGTGGAGCTCATGAGGAAGCTTTTTATCACTCAACTTTGAGCAGTCCTGTTTATAGTTTTACTGTAGCTGTTTGAAAGACAAACACGAACACTGTAGCCTTCTTCTGACAATAAAACATTTATAAAAGGAAGTAGGCCTAGCATGTTCCAATAATGCCAACCCGGTCTCACTCCCAAGTCGTCACATATGGACGCTTGGTCAAGAGCCATAATCGTCAGTTTGTGACGCACTAGGGATCCCTTTGACGTCATAGTTCGACGTATTGAGGGAAGCCCTGTTGTGTCAGTTTTTGATGGTAAAGGCAAGTATGATATTTAAGAGAAAAGACGAAGTAAGGAGGTGATTGGGGTGGATAGAGGGCCAGAACCCGGACCTTGAAGCAGGAGAACAGGGTTTGTGTCCCGTGCGAAACAAAACATTAAATGTTTTTATTTAGGCGAGTGAGGTAAATTGACACTAACGTTAGTTAACTTAAGTCTTAATTGACATACATATTACTATTTTAACCCAAACCATGATCTTTTCCTAACCTTAACCAAGTAGTTTTGTTGCCTAAACCCAACCAAGTACTTTCTGTGCCTAAACCTAACGAAACTGCAACGTTTCACGACTTTAATTATGCGCGTTTCAACATGGCAATG
>NC_060154.1:21568289-21573223 GCF_021292245.1 Micropterus dolomieu | reverse complement strand
CTGACAGGAACCAGGAAAAGAGATCATATTTCTCCTGTTTTAGCTTCTCTGCATTGGCTTCCAGTAAAATCCAGAATAGAATTTAAAATCATTCTTCTTACCTACAAAGCTCTTAATGGTCAGGCACCATCATATCTTAAAGAGCTCATAGTACCTTACTACCCCACCAGAGCACTGCGCTCCCAGAATGCAGGGTTACTTGTGGTTCCTAGAGTCTCCAAAAGTAGACTAGGAGCCAGAGCGTTCAGCTATCAAGCTCCTCTCCTGTGGAACCAGGTTCCAGTTTGGGTTCAGGAGGCAGACACCATCTCCACGTTTAAGAGTAGGCTTAAGACTTTCCTCTTTGATAAAGCTTATAGTTAGGGCTGGCTCAGGTGAGTCCTGAACCATCCCTTAGTTATGCTGCTATAGGCCTAGACTGCCGGGGGACTTCCTATGATGCACTGAGCTCCTCTCTTCTCTCCTCTTCTTTCTCTCCCTCTGTATGCACCCTCATCCCATTATTGCATGTTACTAACACAACTTATTCCCTTTCTGGTAGTCTTGTGCTTTCTCGTCCCTCTCCTCTCTCCTCCTATCACTTCCTGCAGGTGTTTATTAAATTTAGTTTATTATTTATTTATTTATTTATTTATTATATTATTATTTATTAGTAAATTATGGTCCCACTTAGAGGAAAATGGAGTAGAAAGCAGGGGAGGCTTTAGGGCGGGGCAACCTTTTGATTGGCAAGTCTCTGTGTGACCCAAATATGGTACCCAATGGGTGTTCAGTCTGTGTTCAGGACGGAGCTGAATCATTTATTACCTGACACACCGACACCATACCTTTACTGCCAGAATATTTAACTCCTGAGATTCACTGTCACTTTCTGTCACTCAGACAATCAAACACTCTGAGACCTTGTTACGACCTCGCTCATGTGGGCAAGGAAGATAACATAAACCAGATTTGGTAAAGAAAAAATATTTGTAGGGTAAGGCTGACATGCAGTAAACTGTGACAGACAAAGGGCAGATTGGATGCTGCTTAAAACAATAAAAACGCAACCAAAAAACTGAGAGAGATGGCGAGCTTAAAGGTAGTGAACGACAAACACATTCTAAACCAAAACCACAGAGCAGCACCCTTAGACCTATTGAAACTAACAATGTAGCTAAATCAATTTAAAGCTAAACCTGGGCCCTATTTTCATGAACATGTTTAACATCAATTATCTCAAAATAAAACACGTATTTCACAGTATTCTCAGACAACCTGACACAGCTGCCTTGAGTGACAAGCACACACTCTATTTAGCCACAGTTGCTAGCAATTGCCTTCACTCAATTGGAGGAATCCCTCACCGTCCGCGCCAATCGTCATTGAGCCCAGCCAGTAGGAGGAGCAGACATCATCTGGTCCATTCCTGAGCAGGCAATCCTACAGCTCATTAGCGTACACGTTCACGCAGAACATAGGCGGCTACTAACACACAGCAGTAGCAGACCTCCAGATTAAAGGAGCTGCTCTGATAACAGCACCTGTCAGGGAGACATCCTGCAGGGTTTCCACAGAAAGGAAAAAGGCTAAATTTTCAAAATTTAAGGCCTTAAATTTGCTGAGGTTTGTTCTAGGTCTTTAATAATTTTAAATGGGTATTTACCAACATCCATGTAACTGTATTGATTGCACTTTTTTTGATAACTTACTTCCTTCCCTAGGTATTTACCCCATGTGATATGAACTATGAGCTCTTTATTGCTGCTCTTACTAGTATGTATTGTCAGTTGTAGATCTGTATTTGATGCTTGTATGTTCCTCAAATGTAAGTCACTTTGGATAAAAGCTTCTGCCAAATGAGTAAATGTAACGCTATCTCTAATGCTCATTGAAATGCCCCCGCAGCGCAGGTGCTGGTGTAGATCTTTCTGTTGCTAGTCCAAATCGGTCCATATAGTTATATATTGGGTAGCCGTTATATTGATTGGACGCTGCAGCTGATCGGACTGATCTGATACATCAGGACAGATAACAACATCAAACTCAAGTGTATTGCTGCAAAGTCTTATATTTGAGTTGTTTTGTGATTCACTGTCTTGTTAAAATCTGTTCATTGTAGGTCTGAACAACAAAAGCCCCACACACACACAACTTTTTGTATTTATTAGAAAGATCTTTTCTTTTATTTCTACCATCAACTTTTATTAGGGAGACAAAAACTGAGGGAGTAAGAGTCTGTCTTCAAGAAACATGTTTACTACATTAATCATCATTTCTATTCAGTCACAGGCTGGACATTCTTGTGTTTAGTCCAAATAGACAACAATAAAACATAGCACACTAAGGAGTGGCACAAGTCACTAAACTGCATCAAAGTATCTAATGAAGCGACAACCAAATTTTTTGCAAATTAATTTGAACTCGCACAAACCAGCGAATTTCGCGACAGATGCCTCATTCGCGCTGCCCAGAGTGAAATTGCGTCTTTGCATTGACTTTATATGTACTGTAAACAAGCTGCCCAAAACGCTGGATTCGCTTTCAGTGTGAACACACCTTAAGTTGTCAGGTTACAGCTCTGTCCTGTCCTGTACATCTTGATAGTTTAGTTAAATTAAAGGACAGTGTTGACCACGGGGGAGCTGCGGTTGGTAACGTTAAAGCAAATTAGGGATGCAAACTAACGTTAGTCCTTTTAAGCAAATGAGGAGATTCTTTAGGATTTTGATGTACAAATTAAATACTTGTAATAATGCAGAAGGGAGGTGGTTCTCATGTTGCTTATTTATGCTAACTTCTACAAATGTATACAGCAGTAAATTAAGACAAAAAGGCAACATGAATAATCCTATCTATAATGATTGTGAGGTCATGTGTTTTCCTGCCATTATAAGGTGGTGAGGCTCAAAACTGCTTGGTGCTGCACAATGAATATAAAATCATTGTGGAGAGCATCAAAACTAACCAAATGAATTTTCCCAAATCAAATGGTTCCGGTAGACCTATTTAGCAAATTTAGCTTTTGGGGTGTAGTTTATATATATTTTTTCTGCCCCCCGAGTTTATCCATCAGCTGTAGGTGAAGTTTTATAAAGTTGGCAAAAAGACAAAGAACACTTTTTTTTTTTCTGAATTTCATTACCGGTGATTCATTTTTCACTTCAGCAGGTGTTAATTATGTAGCTTATAAATGTCATTGTCGAATGACAATACATTGATTACTCGCAAGTAATTTTGTGACTGCATTTCCTCTTGTGCGTTTCTTTTTTTAAGTCTATATAGAGGTCTTAAATTTGACCAGGTGAAACCCTAATATTGTTCCATTACCTCGTCTACCTGACATAACAATTTGCATAGTGTGGGACTTCTTTTAAACAATCTTTATTTGCTTATGATTTCATTATCTACATTTAAAGCTCCCTTTTTATATTTATGTAAAAGTGTTGCTGATGGAATAAAATTATGAAGTCGCTTTTTCCACAAAACACAGTAAAGTAGCTTTTAAAAACAGTATCACAAATGAGTGTCCTCCAGCCCACTTGATGTAATACCTACAAAATCTTTACTGAAAGTAATAGATTCTGTTGGGCCCCATTTGATCTCTGTTTTCAACAGATCCCTATCTACTGGTTGTGTCCCTGATTATTTTAAAACGGCTTGCGTGAACCCACTTTTAAAGAAACCTGGTTTAGATCCCTCCCTCCCACATAATTTTAGACCAATTTCAAAACTGCCTTTTATTGCAAAGATTCTAGAAAGAATTGTGTCCAAACAGCTGCTCACTGTACTGGAAAATAACAAATTATTTGAAAAGTCAGTCTGGTTTTAGGAAGTACCACAGCACTGAGACTGCCCTGCTTAAAGTCACCAATGACCTTTTAATGTCTGCTGATGAAGGCATGTGCTTGTACTCCTGGACCTTAGCGCTGCTTTTGACACCATTGATCACAACATCATGTTAGACAGACTGAGGCACTGGGTGGGGATCTCTGGTACTGCCCTAGAATGGTTTTCATCCTACCTGTCAAATAGGAAGTTTTGCGTGTCTGTAAACAACTATGTCTCCTCGTTCTGTTCAGCTAAATATGGTGTGCCTCAGGGGTCGGTCTTAAGACCCATTTTGTTTTCCTTGTATCTGCTTCCCCTTGGACATATTATCCATAAACACAAGCATTTCTTTTCATATTTATACTGATGACACACAAATATACTTGCCCGTCAGATCCACAGACCCTGGAATGCTGAGTTCACTTAACAACTGCCTTGTGAAGTTAAAAAATGGATGTCAAATAATTTCCTCCAGCTGAACTCAGACAAAACAGAAATCCTGGTCATCGGGTCCCAGCAGATGGCAAAGCAAATACTGCCATCTGCTGGTTCCCTAGTAAATCACATTAAGCTTGTGGCAAAGGACCTTGGTGTTTGGTTTGATAGTAATTTAAATTTCGAGCAGCACACCACAAAGCTTGTTCAATCATGTTTTTATCAACTTAGAAATATAGCTAAAATTCGATCTATGTTAACTTTTAAGGACATGAGAACATTTTACAAGCCTTCATCTCATCACGCCTGGATTATTGCAACAGCCTTTTCACATGTTTAACCCAAAAATCTATTGATCGACTCCAGACTGTCCAGAACTCAGCTGCCAGGCTTTTAACCAGAACAAAGAAATATGACCACATTACTCCTATTTTAGCTTCATTACACTGGCTCCCAGTATGTTTTAGAATTGACTTTAAAATTCTATTGATCACTTTTAAAGCTCTTCATGGCCTCTCGCCTTGTTATATTTCTGACCTTTTAGTCCCATACGCACCAGCACGTACCTTGAGATCCTCGGGCAGAGGTCTGTTGTCTGTTCCAGAGTCTCGACTGAAAACTAAAGGGGACAGAGCGTTTGCTGTCAGGGCCCCGAGGCTCTGGAACAGCCTGCCCGAGGAAATCAGGTC
>NC_060154.1:21564655-21568189 GCF_021292245.1 Micropterus dolomieu | reverse complement strand
GGTGTGCTTAGGGTCGTTGTCGTGCTGAAACACCCATCCTCGACCCATCTTCAGCTCTCTCACTGAGGGAAGGAGATGTTGGTCCAGAATTCCACGATACATGGCCCCGTCCATCCTCCCCTCAATACGATGGAGTTGTCCCGTCCCCTTGGCTGAAAAGCACCCCCAAAGCATGATGTTGCCACCACCATGCTTGACGGTGGGGATGGTGTTCTTTGGGTTGTACTCGGTGTTCTTTGCCCTCCAAACACGACGAGTTGAGGCCAAAAAGTTCTATTTTTTTTTACATCACCTTCTTCCAGGCCTCTTCTGAGTCGTCCAGGTGGTGAATGGTGAACTTCATGCGGGCCTGTACATGTTTCTTCTTAGACCTTGCGTGCGCTGCAGGATTTCAATCCATGACGGCGTAGTGTGTTACCAACCGTTTCTTTTGTAACTGTGGTCCCAGCTGCCTTCAGTTGATTCATCAGTTCCCCCCTTGTGGTTTTGGGATGATTCCTCACCGTTCGCATGATCAGGGACACCCCACGAGGCGAGATCTTGTGTGGAGGCCCAGACCGAGGGAGGTTGGCGGTGGTGTGGTGCTTCTTCCATTTCCTGATAACTGCACCGACAGTTGATCTTTTCTCTCCAAGTTGCTTTCCGATTCTCTTGTAGCCCATCCCAGCCTTGTGCAGATCAACAATCTTGTCCCTGATGTCCGTAGAAAGCTCTTTGGTCTTGAACATGGTGGTGATGTTGGATGCTGGTTGTTTGGGTGTTGACAGGTGTCTTTTATACAGGTAACGAGGTGAGGCAGGTGTATTTGATGTAGATAATTTGTTGGGATTGGGGCTGTGTCTTAAAGAAAGACTAACTGGCTTGTAGGAGCCAGAATACTTGCTGTTTGGTAGGGGGTCATATACTTGTTTTTCCTCATCAGATGGTCATCAATTTTTATAAATTCATATGATGTGATTTTCTGGAATTTTCTTTGGGATTCTGTCTTTCACTGTTAGAATGTACATATGATTAAAATTATAGATCGTTCTTGATCATTCTTTGTAAGTGGGCAAACCTGCAAAATCAGCAAGGGGTCAAATACTTTTTTCCCCCACTGTAATTCTTTGTGATAATTAGTGTCTCGCCAGCTTTCGTAGGAATATTACCATTTACTGTCATTTACTGGGTGACATGAGTTTATAAATACCATACAAGTAGGGTGGGAAAGGTTACTTTAAAAATGTAATCGATACAATTACTAATTTGTTTAAAAATGTAATCAGTAACGTAATCCGAGTACCACAAAATAAAAGTAATATAATCTGATTACTTTTAGTTACTTTTGGATTACTTCAATGCCAAATAGGCAAATAGAGACAAGAGAAGTATCTATGATGTATTTTCTCAGTGTATTTTTAGAGAAACATAGAACAAAATCTCCTATAACCAAAATCCATGTTTAAATTTTTTTATATGATATGCTTTGCACTATGTCACCACTATGGCAGTATCTGGCCCATCAATGACAAAAAAATGTGTTTTGTAGGTATTATTGATGATATTAAGAGTTTGACATCTGAAAAAAAACATTTTAAGATGTTGATGACTCATACTGCACTTGTATTGATTTAGCGTCCAATGAAAAGATTTCTCAATATGACTGTGCTGAAGCACAGTGTTTCTGGGACCGGGCCCCACTGGTTACTGAACAAAGACAACTTTTTCACTGATTTTGGTGAAACTGGATCACATTTGATGGAGAAATAGAAATATGGAATAAATATTTTTCTAGTTTTCTCTCTGATGTCCCCTGGCTGCTCTGCCTTCACTCTGAATAACAGAGTTTCCTGATGGACAGATAGCTTTACTTGTGGCTTCAGTTAGTTAACAGCTAACTAGCTGCCATTATTAGCTCAGTTTGCTGTTCAACCACTGGTCAAATTAGGTGTTGGCACCTTTACTCAAGCACTGGAGGTCTTCAGGACAGGGGCAGGGGCAGGGGGACCCAGGAGGGAGTGATGTCAGGGTGCATTACTCGGGTGCAGCGCCTGATTTGGAACCGTAGCAGGGCGAGCGGGCAACGAAACCTCGCTCAGCTGCTTTGCAGTGAACACGGCGTCAACAGGACCGAACACAGCCTCAAAGACCAAAAGGGAATCCAGTATTGAGATGATTTACACAGCACTTCTTTTTGCTAAACCGCTAACTGTAGTCTATCTCCCTATCTGTATGGAGGGACTGTTGGGTCAGATTTAAATCTAAAAATCTAAAATTGGTTTTAGGTTTGGTGTTTAGGATTGGGCAAACTTTCTGCTTAAAGTAATCCCCATGAGTAATCCCCAGTTTTTCAAAATGTACCTGTACTCTGATTATGTCTTTATTTTTTGTACTGTAACTGAATACAGTTACTTTTTCGATTACGTAATGCCGTTACATGTAATCCGTTATTCCCAACCCTGCATACCAGTTTCAGTCCCTCAAAAAAAGCATCAAAGGTCATCAGCCCAGTAGCTTCTCGCTGGAGACAAATCAAGAGAAACGACAATGAGCTGTGTAAATCAAACTGTTGAAGTTTATATATTCATGCATAGATTTCTGCACAATGTCAAAAAAAGTCAATCAAATCTACCTTTCTTTTGCAACTAGTGCTTGTCTTTGTGGTACCTATTGTAGTACTTGTCGTATTACTTGCAGTAGTACTTGGTGGTTATGGTGGCGGTGAAGTGACATTCACATCCACTCGTTCCCAGAATATATTAAAAGACTCAACAAATGTGGCTCTGAAATATATCAGACACTGATGTTAAAGTAAATCTGTTCGCGCATCATTGGAATATTAAATAAAACTGGAACTGCAGTTTTATTCTTGACTTTTAGAGGTCATCAAAGTGTACAAATACCTGAAAGTGATGTCTAGCTCTTCTGCCGGAGCTGTCCAGTTAACTCGAATTAAAGTCTTTCTTTGATTGTTTTTTTGACTCACAGCTGAGCCCTGAGGAGAGTGATAAAAGACTTTGATCTTGAATTTCCACTCAAGTTCATTTAAATGTGTTAATTAAAATGGATGTGGAAAATATGAATATTCAATTTAACATTTCAATGCATTTACTTACTAATAATGACGACATGGGTTGGTTACTTACTACTATATCACCACACGTCACGAGTTGAGAATTACCAGAGTCAAGCAAGATAAATTTTCCAACAGGCCGGCCATCGTCCACCATGCTTTTGTTTCGAGCCTCCAACATAAATCCCCTGAACTGTGTGGATGACTTGCTCTTGAGAAAAACTGGAAAATGGTTCGGAGATTTATCAGGACGCAGGTGGAGGGACAGAAAATGGAGACAGTGATGATCTTGCGCTTAGTGAATGACCACTGCAACAAAGATTCATAGTGACAAATAAGCCTTCATCCAAAAGTCTCTGTACCTGTAATAGGTTCTCCCTTTTTACCATGTTCGTAACGGACCTCAAAGGGCGGTTGAGTGTTCTGAGGAGCAAGAACTTCCCCTCTATTTTTATGCATAGGTGACATTGTATGACATACTT
>NC_060154.1:21563590-21564635 GCF_021292245.1 Micropterus dolomieu | reverse complement strand
AAGTGACATTCACATCCACTCGTTCCCAGAATATATTAAAAGACTCAACAAATGTGGCTCTGAAATATATCAGACACTGATGTTAAAGTAAATCTGTTCGCGCATCATTGGAATATTAAATAAAACTGGAACTGCAGTTTTATTCTTGACTTTTAGAGGTCATCAAAGTGTACAAATACCTGAAAGTGATGTCTAGCTCTTCTGCCGGAGCTGTCCAGTTAACTCGAATTAAAGTCTTTCTTTGATTGTTTTTTTGACTCACAGCTGAGCCCTGAGGAGAGTGATAAAAGACTTTGATCTTGAATTTCCACTCAAGTTCATTTAAATGTGTTAATTAAAATGGATGTGGAAAATATGAATATTCAATTTAACATTTCAATGCATTTACTTACTAATAATGACGACATGGGTTGGTTACGGTTTCGGAGATTTATCAGGACGCAGGTGGAGGGACAGATCTGTAAAACAAATGTGCAAAGCCATCTGTAAATGCGATAAACCCGATATGAACATGTCTTTTTTTTCTCCCTCCCGCCACTATATTGCGCTGCACTGGTGCCATGACAACCGGATGCCGCTGCCGTTGCCTATAAGTACAGGTGATGATGCACCTGTGTCGGCCTCTCTCACCTGGGTTGGGCGTCTCGACTGTTGGCGACGGTGGTCGGCGTTGTGGTGTGCTGATGCGAGTGTTGATGCGAGTGCTGTTATGGCCTGTAGCGCAACAGTTTAGCTGTTAACGGCCCTAAACCTGTGGAGTCGCCTGGTCGGCGTTCTGTATATGCACGCGACGTTGCTCCCGGTCCGTGTGGTAAGTGTGTTGTCTGCTTGCATGTCAATGTAACCGTCTGCTGTGTGCGCTTAGTGCATCGCGGCTAATCACAATACTCCCTTAATTGTTTTAGAGCGAATTGTTTGCTGTGCGGGCTGTCTCGCTCTTGCCTGTAGGCTGATTATGTGTGAGCGCTGTGGAATCGTGGGGGTATGTATGCATATTTCTCATAGTATGCCATTTAACTGAATATATAGCCTACCATGCGAAATA
>NC_060154.1:21555352-21563570 GCF_021292245.1 Micropterus dolomieu | reverse complement strand
CCTGAACTGTGTGGATGACTTGCTCTTGAGAAAAACTGGAAAATGGTTCGGAGATTTATCAGGACGCAGGTGGAGGGACAGAAAATGGAGACAGTGATGATCTTGCGCTTAGTGAATGACCACTGCAACAAAGATTCATAGTGACAAATAAGCCTTCATCCAAAAGTCTCTGTACCTGTAATAGGTTCTCCCTTTTTACCATGTTCGTAACGGACCTCAAAGGGCGGTTGAGTGTTCTGAGGAGCAAGAACTTCCCCTCTATTTTTATGCATAGGTGACATTGTATGACATACTTTCGGGAAGTAACCGCTTGCATAACCGCACACCCTTGTGATGATGCTTAGGCCAACCAACGTCCACAGCCACATCTGTAAAACAAGTGTGCAAAGCCATCTGTAAATGCGATAAACCCGATATGAACACGTCTTTTTTTTCTCCCTCCCGCCACTATATTGCGCTGCACTGGTGCCATGACAACCGGATGCCGCTGCCGTTGCCTATAAGTACAGGTGATGATGCACCTGTGTCGGCCTCTCTCACCTGGGTTGGGCGTCTCGACTGTTGGCGACGGTGGTCGGCGTTGTGGTGTGCTGATGCGAGTGTTGATGCGAGTGCTGTTATGGCCTGTAGCGCAACAGTTTAGCTGTTAACGGCCCTAAACCTGTGGAGTCGCCTGGTCGGCGTTCTGTATATGCACGCGACGTTGCTCCCGGTCCGTGTGGTAAGTGTGTTGTCTGCTTGCATGTCAATGTAACCGTCTGCTGTGTGCGCTTAGTGCATCGCGGCTAATCACAATACTCCCTTAATTGTTTTAGAGCGAATTGTTTGCTGTGCGGGCTGTCTCGCTCTTGCCTGTGGGCTGATTATGTGTGAGCGCTGTGGAATCGTGGGGGTATGTATGCATATTTCTCATAGTATGCCATTTAACTGAATATATAGCCTACCATGCGAAATATTAGGGGTGCTAAATCTTCCCCTCCCTCTAGTGATCTGCTGCCTCGGCAGGGGTTTGAACGCCGGCTTGGTCCGTCTGCCTTGTGTCTCGGCTTTGGTTATATCTCTCCCTGTCTCTCTCTCTCCCTCCCCCTGTGGGATTGCCCTCTGCCTGGTCGGCCCAGTTCAGGTGTCGTCCCGAAAAGTGATCGTCCGCCGAAAACTGATGTTTGGTAGGCCTATGTCCCAATATCTCCGTTTATATTTGGAAAACTGACTGTATAGCCTAATTAACATGACTTACTGCCAACTTGTATATAAAATGAAGACAATTTTGTAATTATCCTTATGACTGCATTATTTTACTTGCTGTGTAGGCCTACCGACCAATCCACTTTTTTTACCTGTTAAAATACCTCTTAAATGGCCAATACAACTCATAAAATGCAGTATTTCACTTGCCAGAAAATGATCGAAGCCTTTTGTTATTGACTGGTTATTTCTGCCCTGAAATTAGTTGACTTCATTCAGAAGAGTTATATTTGACAGATTATAGCTCACCTAGTACTTTATGTCTTAAAATACCTTTAAATGGCCAATACAACCCATAAAATGCAGTAGGCTATTTCACTTGCCGGAAAGTGACTGAAGAGACTGGGCAATACAGCTCCAGCAGATTGCAATCATTTTTCGGCACAACACCTGTCACCTTTTTATTAGCATTTTTTTGTTTGGGTCTAGTTATAGTATATTTAGTTTATACAGTTGGCATCTTGTGTTGTGATTTTCAATCTTCTGTTTTCATCTTGGTTGGTTTGAATTAATTGACTTGCATGTTTTGATTTGTGTTGTTTTGATTTATTCTCTCTGCCATTGTATTTTAAATAGTAAGCCTATATTGTATTTTAAATTATTTGGCCCATATTTCTATTATTCAATGGCATGCCTTAAGTGGTAGCCTATACGTAGTTGGTGTTCTGTTAAATTACTTTGGTTGTTTTTAATTAGAACTTAGTTTAATAAATTTAAATGTAAAACACTCTCTGCCCTGGCCTTATTTCAGGTGACCCATCTTAATAATTTCCTGTGGTGAAATTCCCCAGGTGTTTAAATACAGAATCACACCCTCATCTTACCACACTGGAAAACTTTCACATTGATAGTAAGCTGATGAATTGATACATAAGTATGTTTAGTTTCATACTGTAAGTATTCAGAAACACTTAATGGTTACGGCTCTCGTTGCACCAGTACCTTGGCTTTAAATGACATGGCGATTAAGTTGAAAGTGTAATGGCTTTAAAGGTGTAACACTTTCAACTTAATCCTCACCCCTAAGGGTGTTGCCATCAGTATACATGGTACCCAATTTTCAAACAATGTGGTAAGACGACAACAGGGCTACAATTCCCTTAACTGTTTACACAATAAGGATGTGAATACTCATAGATCCTTAAATAAGCTCTTTAAACTTATAGCCATTGTTTAATTACAGATGCAGTTTGCTGGAATACGGCGCAATACAAGAATTCCCACACTCAGAATCACTTGAAATATGAAATGTATTTAGGAAAATAGGACAAATTTAAAGAGAATTTGGCCTAAAAGTAAATGGCAAGCATTCTCTTACTCAGACCTCTCTGTTCCATTTTAAACTTGGATTCATAGCATTTTAAGACGCCAGTGGAAAATAATCAAATATATAATGGTAACTCTTCCTCTTAACTTTTAAAATGGTGTTTCTATAAACTCCATGAAACCATACGACGAGATGCAAACCTGCAACATTGGACTCTCACTGAAAGTAAGGAAAAATTGCATCTCTTTAAGAAAAATATAAAATCTTAAGTGTCTTCGCAAAGGGATTTTACTTGCAGGAGCGTAAGGCATGCAGTGTGTGCGCACAGTGACCTGTGATTGCCACTGCTGAACCTGCCCACAGACAGCTAAAATCTACAAAATAAAGTTTCCCCTTTACCTCTGATTAGATTTGTATCTCAGAATATTCTCACAGTTGGTCGGTTTCTCAACAGCATGCAGATTGCTTGACGTACAAGAAAACATACTAGACGATGTTGATCAGCAATAGAAAACAGATGTTGGCTGAGAACAGGCACAGATGAGTGTAAACAATTCCAGGAAATCATCACATTGATCAGTATGAACTAAGCTTGAATAGGATAGGGAGCACATTTCCTGCTTGCAAATCTCTCAAAGATTTCAGTCTGATCACTTAGTTTCAGGTTCACCTATAATAGTGTAGAATAGGAACTATAGCATAACCTTAAAGGGGTGCCGATGAGATAAGACCATGCCTTTGGTGGGAGTCCCAGGTTCAATCCCCTATTGTGTCCCTGAGCAAGACACTTACTTAACCCTTAGTTGCTCCAAAGGCGTGTGACCTGACATGTATAGCAATTGTAAGTTGCTTTGGATAAAAGCATCAGCTAAATGTGAATGTAAAGGACTAGTACACTGCTCAAAAAAATAAAGGGAACACTAAAATAACACATCCTAGATCTGAATGAAATCTCATTAAATACGCCTTTCTTTACATAGTTGAATGTGCTGACAACAAAATCACACTATCAATGGAAATCAAATGAATCAACCCATGGAGGTCTGGATTTGGAGTCACTCAAAATCAAAGTGGAAAACCACACTACAGGCCGATCCAACTTTGATGTAATGTCCTTAAAACAAGTCAAAATGAGGCTCAGTAGTGTGTGGCCACCACGTGCCTGTATGACCTCCCTACAACGCCTGGGCATGCTCCTGATGAGGTGGCGGACGGTCTCCTGAGGGATCTCCTCCCAGACCTGGCATCAATGCCTTCCTCTTGCAGGAACTGCTGACACACTCCAGCCACATGAGGTCTAGCATTGTCTTGCATTAGGAGGAACCCAGGGCCAACCGCACCAGCATATGGTCTCACAAGGGGTCTGAGGATCTCATCTCGGTACCTAATGGCAGTCAGGCTGTGCGGCCCACCAAAGGAATGCACCCCACACATTACTGACCCACCGCCAAACCGGTCATGCTGGAGGATGTTGCAGGCAGCAGAACGTTCTCCACGGCATCTCAGACTCTGTCATGTGTCACGTGTGCTCAGTGTGAACCTGCTTTCATCTGAAGAGCACAGGGCGCCAGTGGCGAATTTGCCAATCTTGGTGTTCTCTGGCAAATGCCAAACATCCTGCACAGTGTTGGGCTGTAAGCACAACCCCCACCTGTGGACATCGGGCCCTCATACCACCCTCATGGAGTCTGTTTCTGACCGTTTGAGCAGACACATGCACATTTGTGGTGTGCTGGAGGTCATTTTGCAGGGCTCTGGCAGTGCTCCTCCTGCTCCTCCTTGCACAAAGGCGGAGGTAGTGGTCCTGCTGCTGGGTTGTTGCCCTCCTACGGCCTTTACATCTAATACTTAATTTGATCTTATTTCCACTTTCAATATTTCTAAGAATTGTCAGTTAACAATCACACTCTGATATTCCTTTTAAATATCAGCAGCATCTCAGAGGTAATGTCTTACTTCTGAAATTTTCTTTACGATTCAGATAATTCCAGCATTTGTCATCTTTTTTCCTTATATGTATTCTGCTTTATTATCACATTTATTGGACTATATATTCACTATGTATTAAACATAATTGCAAAAATCAGTGATCCTAATGGTGATCCTTGACTCTTAACATTGTGTAATGGAAAACCATCCTCAGCTACCACAAATTCCAATTTATAATTGACAGTATTGTATCAGCATGATCCTTTTTCCTTCTGAAATGTCTTACTTTCTAACATGACTGTCTAAAACAGCTGTAGCGTCACACAGATGAGTAGGTCTGACTTAGTTCTACAAAACCCTCACTACATATTAAATTGTGTTTTTTTTAATATTTCATTTTGTATATTGGCCATATGTTTTAGCAAGCAGGCTTCAGGCTGGTTACATGGTTGCTATACTAAGAAAATCAAACCATTCCCCACCCAGAAAGCCTGGATGAATGAGGTGAGGGCTCTATCCAAAGCCAAAAGTCTTGAGAGTGAAATACAGTGGGAGAACGAGTTAAAAAAACGAGCAAATTATTAAAAAAAAATCATACAATGTGATTTTCTGGATTTTTGTATTGGATTCCGTCTCAGTTGAAGTGTACCTATGATAAAAATGACAGACCTCTACATGCTTTATAAGTAGGAAAACCTGCTAAATCAGCAGTGTATCAAATACTTGTTCTCCCCACTATGTATAAATCTGCTGGGTCTGATAATATCCCTTGCGGTGTGATAAAAACACTGCCAATCAGCTAGTTGAAGTGATGACCTTTTCAAAAAGGTTTCCCACCTGCTTCAAGACAGCCACCGTCGTACATGTCAAGTCTCAACGACTACCGCCTTGTGACACTCACCCCCACTATGATGAAATGCCTTGAGAAACTGGTTCTTCAGCAATAAGGGTCCCAGCCAGCCTGGACCCTCACCAGTTTGCTTTCAGAATGAACAGGTCCAGAGAGGATACCATCTCCACTGCCCTCACACACCTTAAGGAAAGCAGCACCTACATCAGAATGCTGTTCAACACAATCTCCCCCATGAAACTGATTGGCAAACTAAATACCACACTCCAACCAACTGGATATTGGACTTTCTCACTAACAGACCCCAGTCAGTTCGGATTGGTGGTCACACCTCCTCCACTTTAGTGCTCAACACCGGAGCCCCCCAGGAATGTGTGCTCAGCCCCCTCCTGTTCACTCTGTACACCCACAACTGCATCCCTTGACATGGCGAGAGCTCTGTTGTGAAGCTGGGGTATGGGGTTCTTCAGCCATGCTAGACAAAGACGTGAGTAACATTGCTCCAGCAGTCGAATCTGATATAACTCTTCTGAAAGAAAGCCAACAATTAATGTACTTTTCATACACCCATTTGTCGTTGTTACATCTAATACCATGGTGAACTACAATCACAGAAACCCAGAGCCATTAAGCCAAACACGGAGCAAACTTTTTATTCCTCCAAAACAAATGCTGGACCCCACCATATGTAAAGCTTTGTTGGAAATCTTACTCTTCCTTTTCTTACACGAGGATTACACCTTCCTAAACAAAGACATCACCCCTGAGGAGCTAAAAGAAAAAATTTTGAAAGGATTCAGAACCCCAGGCCCTGAAGATTCGCTTGACACTCACACCTTCTATGCTTAATCTCTTATCTCAGGGCCTCAAATGTGTATCTGCCTCAAATAAAGTGAGGCAGAAATAACACTTATTCTGAAAAGGGGTTTTCATTCAGTCTCAATTCATAAGAATTTCTTTCTAAACACACAATGTGTTGTTTCAAAACTGATTCCTATTGAGTCTGTTCAAAAGGACAAAAGTTATGCAAGATTTAATAAATAAATATTGTTACATCCCCAGTCTAGAGGAAACAGACATAACATGAGGTGTCTCACCACAATGCAGGGAAATTACAAAGTAGCAGTCTTCAGAGATGAGCTGTGCCCAAATTAACAAGATCCGCCTGAACAACCTGAAACAGACAAGACTTCTACAAACATTTAAAATCACTGTGCTGAAGTTTCTCTGCTTGCAAAGGTTCTCATTCAACAACTAGCACATAGTTGCAAGTAGCAGAGTGAAGCAAAGATTGCGGTCAGCTGGGGGCTTAAAAAGCCTGCTGTCATTCAATGTACCAATCACAAGGCAGCAATCAACTTCTGATTGTCCAATCCAGGGTGGCCAACTGTTTTCCATTACATGCATGAAGGAAGCATACATGCACACACTGAGGGAGAACAGAATTATCATTACATGGTTGGATGGTGCAATATTATATTGCATACAAGCTAAATTTTTCCTCAATAAGTAACCACATCAATATTTATTAAGGTTATTATTTAAGCCTAATTCAATGAATATTATTTCTTAACCTAATAAAGGTAGGTTAAGAATTAGTTTCTTTCTTGCAATTAGGGTTTCCCCAATGAAACTGATAAAGTTGAAGTAAAATGGAAGCTTTATAGGGTGTTCTGTCATCCTCAGACGGTCGAATTTGCTTTTTCAATAGGGTGTTTCATGTCATCTTAGAATGACCATTACTTGCTCCCAGGAGGAAAAAAAATAAATCTGCTAATCAGCCAGAAAACTGTAGTGATTTTAATTAAATTCAAAGGTGTAGAATAGGGACAGCAGCCCTACCAATATCCAACGACTACTGAATTGTCCCTAGCAATAATTTTGTTCAAAACAATTCAATATAACTAACACAACAAAACACTGTTCTCCATCAGCATCTAGTCTTCTACTTGGTACACAAAAGGTTAACAGCTCATGTTAAATGCATTTAAGTTTTGGAAGACTATGTCCTCCACTCTCATGCCTCACAGTATTTTGATCGACCCTTGGGCAAACTTATGTGATTACAATCTGTCAATTTCCTTTTACTACTTACTTTACTGTGTTGTGGAAAACGTGACTATGCATAACTTTATTCCATCAGCACTTTTATTTAAATATAAAAGAGGGCTTTTAAATGTGGAGTTTTATGGAATCATAAGCAAATAAAGATAGCTAATATAGACTGTTTAAAATAAGTCCTATACTATGCAAATTGTTAAGTCAGGTAGATGAGATAAGGGGAAAATATCAGGGTTTATCCAGGTTTCACCTGGTCTTATTTAATAATTTTATTTGTAGAGCACTTTTCAAAAACAAGTTACAAAGTGCTCAAAGAAAACATTGAAAAAACTAAAATACACGTTTAAGATAAATATAAAACTAGTAAAATAAAAGGGATAAAATAAAGTCAAATAAGATCGGGAAAGGCTCTCCTATAAAAGTATGTTTTAAGAAGGGACTTAAAAGTTCACTGACTCAGCCGACCTGATTTCCTCGGGCAGGCTGTTCCAGAGCCTCGGGGCCCTGACTGCAAACGCTCTGTCCCCTTTAGTTTTCAGTCGAGACTCTGGAACAGACAACAGACCTCTGCCCGAGGATCTCAAGGTACGTGCTGGTGTGTATGGGACTAAAAGTCCAGAAATATAACAAGGCGAGAGACCATGAAGAGCTTTAAAAGTGATCAATAGAATTTTAAAGTCAATTCTAAAACATACTGGGAGCCAGTGTAATGAAGCTAAAATAGGAGTAATGTGGTCATATTTCTTTGTTCTGGTTAAAAGCCTGGCAGCTGAGTTCTGGACAGTCTGGAGTCGATCAATAGATTTTTGGGTTAAACAGGTGAAAAGGCTGTTGCAATAATCCAGGCGTGATGAGATGAAGGCGTG
>NC_060154.1:21514655-21555252 GCF_021292245.1 Micropterus dolomieu | reverse complement strand
GTTTAACAGTCGTTCGCTGCTTCAGAGTCCAAAATCATCAACAGTTCACTTCATCATGTGTTCATCAGTTCATATTGTTGTCTGAATGTCTGCTGACAGTCGGAGAACTCAGCACTGACCTTTGGGTGGTAGGAGTGGCACGACTCCGGCCGTCGCTGCACCTTCTGGGATTTCATCCTGTTGCACATCACGTGGCGTTATGTTCACTACCATTAAGGAAAACAGACCACTTGTTGCTGAGGACAATTGTTTGAACATTTTTGAAAACAGCTATTATATTATACCTGAGTTTTGGAGCTGATAACAACATTAGTTTAGACTTCAAGGAATATAAACCAGTTTCATTTAAAAAAAGAAGACAAAGTTCCCAAAAGTTGTATATAACTTTTACATGAAATGTGTCTAAATAAAGGAACTATCTGATCAAAGAATAAGTAAACAAGACTACAGACGTTCATTTTTATCTTCCAGTATTTGAAAGTGATACTCTTCTACAGACGGTCATTCCTAAGGTGTGCTGGAATTACACGAGCATTGTGCGGTGCAGTAAGAGGTGTGTGAACGCACTGCAGGCCTTTATGTGAAGAATTTATTGTTACAGAAACTATCAGCAGCAAACACTCAACATGAAATGTGATTAGTCAGGATTGTGTCCCCACTGTAGTAAGTCTGGTTGTTTTTATCCAGCAGGAGTGGTGTTATTGTTGTCTGTCAGTAAGTGAAGGATATATTTGATCTCTTATGCTCCAGCAGGATTGGTCCATACTGACAAGAACAGCCACAGTCCTGAGGCCTGAGTCACAACCAGAACATCCTGAAACACAGAGAACAAGTTACAGCCAATCAATCAATCAACAAACTCCCTCATTTACACTGAAGGGAGGAGCAACAGGGAAAGTGGAGAGCTGCAACGTCACGTTTCTTCAAATCAAAGTTTGTCTAAGTGACAGCAGAGCTGTAGTCAAGACAAGTCTCTCTGTTTCTCTCTAAAGAAACATTCAACTGAATCCATCAGGTTTTTCCTCAACAGAACCCAGCAAAATCTCTGCCAAACCCTGGTGAGTACACGGCCCTACAAAGCCAAAATGCACTGACTCAGTATTTGGTCAAAATTTAGTTCAAAGCAGAATCTGACTGTTTTACATCTGTTTTACCAGATAAAAGATATGATGTCAGAGATTTGTGTTAATGTTGTTGCTGTTAAAAGACAATAAATATTATCAGCTGTACTTGTTTGGCAGAGACTCTGCTGTGTTGTTAAGTCAGTTTAACTTTTCTTTACAAGATAGACAGAGACTTGTCTCGACTGCAGGTCTGCTGTCACTCAGAAGAATGTTTTGTTTCATCTTGAGGAATGTGAAAGTTAAAATGTCATGCTTTTCCAGGGCTGCTCCACCTCTTTCTGCTATGCAGGTGAGGCTTTGTTCCCTTCAGGTTTGACCTGATTAGTGACGTTCCTTTGGCACAAGGTGAATTTAGTCTGGAGCAAAGCACTTAAAGCTTGTAAGGGCACCTTGTGGTTTCCTGAGACTTTTTACCGAGTTTTATACAGTATGTCACAAAAGTGACTACACCCCTCACATCTTTGTAAAATATTTGATTATATCTCTTCATGTGACAGCACTGAAGAAAAATAACACATCACACAGCCATTCGTGTCTAAACCGTTGGCATCAAAAGTGAGTACACCCTTAAGTGAAAATGTGCAAATTGGGCCCAATTAGCCATTTTCCCCGGTGTCATATGAGTCGTTAGTGTTACAAGGTCTCAGGTGTGAATGGGGAGCAGGTGTGTTGTGGTGGTGTCGCTCTCACACTCCCTCATACTGCTCACTGGAAGTTCAACATGGCATCTCATGGCAAAGAACTCTCTGAGGATTGAAAAAAAGAATTGTTGCGCTACATAAAGACGGCCCAGGCTTTAAGAAGATTGCAAAAACTCTGAAATGAGCTGCAGTACGGTGGCTAAGACCGTACAGCGGTTCAACAGGACAGGTTCCACTCAGAACAGGCCTCGCCATGGTCGACCAAAGAAGTTGAGTACAGGTGCTCAGCGTCATATCCAGAGGTTGTCTTTGGGAAATAGAAGTATGAGTGCTGCCAGCATTGCTGCAGAGGTTGAAGGAGTGCGGGGTCAGTCTGTCAGTGGTAAGACCATACACCGCACACTGCATCAAATTGGTCTGCATGGCTGTCGTCCCAGAAGGAAGTCTCTTCTAAAGATGATGCACAAGAAAGCCCGCAAACAGTTTGCTGAAAACAAGCAGACTAAGGACGTGGATTACTGGAACCATGTCCTGTATTCTGAAGAGACCAAGAAGATGTTTCAGATGATGTCAAGTGTGTGTTCATCAGTGGATGAGCGCGAACATTAATGAGCGATTAAACTGTAGAGTCTGTAGTTACAGTCGGTGTGTCAGAAATGATTAAACCAGAGGGGACTTGTGAATAAACGTGAGCTGAACAAGCATCTAGAACACAGTTGCAGGTCCTCGTTGTTTACGGTCATGTAGTATTAGATTAATTCCAGGGCAGCGTTTCCTCTGCGTCATAGAGCCAGAAATGTGGAAATCATTTCTGCAGCATTGGATAGAATTAACAGAGTGCTGGTGATAAACTAGATGTAGAAAGTGGTCATCATGTATGCAAAGTAATAACTATTGCATCGCATCTTCCTCTTCACAATACCCCATAGATTTTCTATAGGGTTAAGGTCAGGCCAGTTTGCTGGCCAATTAAGAACAGGGATACCATGGTCCTTAAACCAGGTACTGGTAGCTTTGGCACTGTGCGCAGGTGCCAAGTCCTGTTGGAAAATGAAATCTGCATCTCCATAAAGCTGGTCAGCAGCAGGAAGCATGAAGTGCTCTAAAACTTTCTGGTAGACGGCTGCGTTGACCTTGGACCTCAGAAAACACAGTGGACCAACACCAGCAGATGACATGGCACCCCAAACCATCACTGACTGTGGAAACTTAAAGCAACGTGGATTCTGTGCCTCTCCTCTCCTCCTCCAGATTCTGGGACCTTGATTTCCAAAGGAAATGCAAAATTTACTTTCAGAGAACATAACTTTGGACCACTCAGCAGCAGTCCAGTCCTTTTGTCTTTAGCCCAGGCGAGAAGCTTCTGACGCTGTGTCTTGTTCAAGAGTGGCTTGACACAAGGAATGCGACAGCTGAAACCCATGTCTTGCATACGTCTGCGCGTGGTGGTTCTTGAAGCACTGACTCCAGCTGCAGTCCACTCTTTGGGAATCTCCCCCACATTTTTAAATGGGTTTTGTTTCACAATCCTCTCCAGGGTGCGGTTATCCCTATTGCTTGTACACTTTTTTCTACCACATCTTTTCCTTTCCTTCGCCTCTCTATTAATGTGCTTGGACAAAGAGCTCTGTGAACAGCCAGACTCTTTAGCAATGACCTTTTGTGTCTTGCCCTCCTGAATTTGGGATTTTTATTAGTTGTCAGTTTTAATCATCACAATTAAATGAAATAAACATTTGAAATATATCAGTCTGTGTGTAATGAATGAATATAATATCCAAGTTTCACTTTTTAAATGGAATTACTGAAATAAATCAACTTTTGATGATATTCTAATTATATGACCAGCACCTGTATGTTTATACAAAACAAACAGCTGTCAAGTATCTACTTAAACTCTAAGCAGTGGTCGCTGTAACGCAAACAATCATATTTGACCGGGGAAATAACTACATTACATTAAAACGCATGTCTATATGCCATTAACGCACGTATTGAGTTTTAATAATACTAAATATGTGACTGAGTCGTCATTTAATCTCTCTCATATATATATATATCTTGATTTTTACATAATTATGAGTTTTTCCAGACTAATTAACTGGTCAAACGTTTCATAAATAAACTGTTAACGAGCAGTAATGTACTTAGATAAGGGCATATAGCAGCGGCCCAGAAGTGGCTTTCCGCTCCGCAGAGAATAGGCAGCAGGTCTATTTTTGACCCAAACCACGTCAAGCAGCATAGAGCAGATCGAACCGGGCAGGAAGTCAAGCACAGACCGGCAGAGAGAATCCGGTCAATTTTCAAAATAACCTTGTGGAGACTCCCGATCGTAAAATAACAATAAACACGGTTAAAACAGACAAAAAGAAGTCATTTAACTACGTAGCCTACTTAATCATAGTAGAAGCACAACATGCAAACACTGGGTACCAAATCAACTAAATCTAAACATGTCAGCAAAATGCTGATTCTGAAATGCTCCATGTGGGAAATGCAGCCTGAAGTTGACTGAACGAAGCGGGGCCACAGGGAGCTGTGAAGAAGGTGGTAGAAGCGTGGGGCAGGCTGCACGCTTCGCTGCTGAGACGCTTTCTTATGGACGCATCAAAACCGTGGCGCAGCCGTAACGTGCCGTAGCCGAACAAGCTAAAGTTAGCTCTTAAAGCAAAACGGGTCACACAGGAGGACACAGGCGGTGAAAGCATCATTCTGAACAGGACACTCAAAACTAATTACCAGCACCGTACTCCACCTGTTAGTCATGAACTTACCACGCCCTTAGAATACCAACGTACTTTCTACCGACGATTTTGTTAAGAATGTTCTGCATCATCCTGACCTTCTCTGTTGTAGTTCTTCACGACTTGCAATGTTTCCTCGCTGATGGCTGTGAAGGACCCTGGGCTGCCTCTTCTTATGCCTGTTTAAAATTATCAACGGGCTGCGTGCAACAGCTCAGGGTCTTTTCAGGCCACAATTTCAAAAGGTCTCTATGTACATCACAGAGTTGTTTTAATTCATCTTCCCCCCCCCTTGTCTTCAGCAACCATCCAGCTTTAACAATCCACTCCTGCGTGTGCGGAAAAATGGTTTAATGTATTGAAATCAGTGTGGTGCCTTGGTTGCATTACCATTAATGCATTAGTTCCCTTATCGGCTATGGGCAATGGAAAATATGAACAAATTCATTTTCCGAACTACAATAAACCCTTTATTACAATGTTTTCCTTTATTTTCCTTTTATGTATACAATATTCAAAAGCCAGACATTGGAAAAGGTATAATCTGTTATTAAAAATGGCACATTTATTGCTACATTACTGTTATATACAGGACAGTTCTCAACTATATATATATTTATATATATATATATATATATGTATGTATAAAAAGAAAGAGAGAGAGAGAGAGCGAGAGAGAGGGAGTGAGGCCCTCTGAGGACCCTGCAGGAGTCAACAGCGTCCTCACTCAATGTCAGGCTCTGGACCTGTGAATGCGTTAAACACGCAATAGTCTCCCCCCTTTTTAGTTCAAAGATATGAAAATTGTTGAAAGCAAGTGTTTTATTACTGCTTTCATATACCGAAACAAGTTCAAGCCCATCAACTGAACACTTTCCATTAATAATATTGTAATTGTCTCTTAACATTATGTGCTCCTGCAGTGGTCGGGTTGCTGCAGATTTCAAACTGTGTCCATGTCAAGACTCTTAAGAAATAAGGTTCCCCCAAACAAATAATTTGAGTATGTGACTTGTAGGCTATTGGGATGTTCACAGAATACTAAATGACATCAAGTCAGATTTTCCCTTGGGACAAATCAGCAATATTCAGTACACTTATTGATCTTATAATAATAAAAAGCAAAACTTCAAATAAAACTCTTTGAAAGAAGTGATCAGAACTTCTCACAAAAAGTCACTGTCATTGCCATCAAAGAGCTGGAAGAGTAAAAGGTCAGAGGTGAAAATTGTCACTGGAGAATTAATATACTGAAAGTCACTGCAGCAAAGAGCTTGCACTCCGATATACAGAAATTTGAAATTCTTCAAGTCATTAGAGTCTCCAGCTACTATGGAAAATAAAACCCATTCCCTACATTGAAATTGAAGCAACAGATACACTGAAACATGTTAATGTGCATCAAAAGCAGACAATCGGAGCCAAAAGCAGAGTCTCCCGAACCCCGTAATGTCAAGTGATTTAGAAATATACGGCAGCTAGAAAGAAAAATCATGACCTGGACCCATGACCTTAACTAAAACAGCAGTGTGAACAATATAATCCAGTTGAATAATAATTAGAAAAAAAAAGGAATAAAAACTAAACAAGATCTACGTAACATTTATTTATTTAACTAGATACAATGAAAGAAAATCTCTTTATACCATTTAAACTTCTTCCTGAAAATTGAAAAAAGCATTAGGAGAAGGGGAGGGTGGGGGAATGAACAAGTACCTCTTTAATCTCCATGATAAATGAAATGATATGGTTCACAAAATAAAACTGTCTTAAATGAAAATACAAGTTCAGGCACTGATAAGGTATCACTCTCCCATCATGTCGTCTTAAGTCTTGAGAATGAAAAGGCCACACTATATTGATTTGTATAGGTCTTTTTCTTCATCTCTTTTTGTAGAAATTAAACACACAAAATGCTCTACCTCCCATTTGTGATTACATGTTGGTAAAAACCATTCACAACATGACATGACATGGGAATAACGTCACAATAACACTGTTTTGTTCTCCATATTATCCATTACCTTACACCCAAAAGCCGACGTCTGCCTCCAAAATAAATGTGCAGGTTGCTAAAAGTGAGCTGCACACTGAGAGCCACTTGGTTGAGGGCAGACATTAGGAAAAGGTGAAATGAAAACTACTATACTGGGGGGAAAAAAAATAAAAAATAAATAAAACCCGGAACACGACTTTGAAAATGAAGGTGATCCATATTTGTATGGTAGCTACATTCAAAAACCAGTTGCATAATTACTGTTAGAGACAAAAATCCCTTTCCACATTTTTCAATGCTTCACTGCTAAAGTAAGAACACTTCAACAGGACTGTGGCACAAACGCTGTCCACAAACCCCCAAATGGAAAGAAAAAAGTTCATCTGGGTAGCTGATGATAAGCCTTACAACTAAAACTGGAATAAAGGATACACCAAACGCTGTTGACCCTTGTCCTCTGCCATCCCGGTTCAAATTTGAATTAATTTTTGAAAAATTTCATTTAAATGTCAAATATCCCCTTATTCAGCTCATCTACAATACACTCTAAACTTCAAACTAATATTGCCATTTATGTAAAAAATCTACAATGTATAGACTAACAAAAAATATATATATTTTATATATATTTAATTTTTGAAAAATGAAACAGAGTAATGTATGAAGTGAATTTACACATCACACTTCTCTCAGTAAGAAATGTGATAAACTTACTCAGGAGGAAGGTGAGGGGCTGCAATTCAGTGGGAATGCTCGTTTAGGAAAAGAAAGCCTCCGTTACCCAAAGGTTTGTCTGCTTCAAACAACTGTGGATTGATGAGATCCCTCCATCAAAAGGAACCCAGATATCTTTTTTGTCTTTTACAGGTCATCAATTAAGGGGGGGGGGGGGGGGGGGGGGAGATTTGAGCTGTTGAGTCTGCTGGCATTGTCAGTATACCATTTCAAGTGAGTAAGAGCACTAAGTGGTGCTGATCACTTAGCAAGTGTCTCAAATGGCTTTTATACAAGACTGAATTGCACAACAGGTTGACACTTAACTTCCAGCCTTAACCTATACATACACTGTGCTTTGTCTTGTCCATGTATGCTTTAGTACATAAAGCAGTACAAAAAAAATGAACCTATGACAAGGGGTTTCTGGAGTAATTAGAATTCGTGGTCAACAAATAGGAAGAACAGTTTTGTAGTTGACAGACTCTACCACTTGGATAATTCATAACCTTCAAGGAAGGAGTCTTGTATTCCAAGTCTCATAGGTGTCTTGTGGGATGAGACCGGGCTTCAATCAGAGACTGCCTATAGGTCAGAGTGCCCGTCTTTTTATAAGCTGCTTTTGGACTGTCAAAACTTTGACCTCTGCCTTGTGACCGTTCCTTCGCCTTCCCCAAACATTTGCTGATAAGATCAAGGAAAGGTCACTGAATTTAGACAATTCAACTTCAACTATGGGCTTGGTTACATAACATATGTAAGACTGTACCATCACGCTGGGAATGACATATTAAAAATAATTGCTCATACACATAAGCAATCCCTCACAATAAATGTTCCTCACATGTAAAGCAATTTGCTTAAATGTCAAATAGAAAACATGTAACAATTAGGCACAAATCCTTGATTCAATTTGTGTTTGTTTAGGTCTCCTTTCTTTCACAAGAGCACCTCTCGGCAGTGTGTTAAGTCCCAATTTGTGGCAGGACAAAAAGTACTCCGGTGTTCCATCATCTTGTGGAAACCAAGAAGAGAGAAAAAAAAAAATCTTACATGTATAAAACAAAGCAAAACTAAAAAAAGTTCTTCACATTTGAGCTTGTAGTCATGGTTGGGAGTGCGACAAACAGGCTGTGTCAGTTTTGGCAGTATGCATGTGTGTACGAGTGTGTGAATGTGCATCTTGAAACTTGAACGGACAATACACAGACATGTCCACATATACACACACACACTGAGAATAATGGGTGGAAGAAATCTTTTAAGGCCACATCCTCTGACAGCCAAGGAAACACCACCAGATCTGTAAAAAAAAAAAAAAAGAAGAAGACCACAAACGTTACGTTATAGTATTCCTATGTAAAAAAGGACAACACTGAGCCCACTGACTCCTACAAACTAGTGCATTCCTCATTTTAAGTTATAATAAAAAAATATGTTCATGAAATATTGTTGGGAATTACATACATTTTGTAATTGTGTTTTTATATAGTCATTTTCATTGTTTGTGTCCACACTTGCTGTTACCACAAGTAGCTGACATCTTAAATATTATAACGTTAATATAACTGTGTGTAACATACTCTGAGTTACATCCTTAATAATTACTTCAGTACCCAATTTTCAAGACCTACCCGGTGTTACATGTGGCCAACTGGGTTGTGGCCATCTCCTCCCATACTAGGATGGCCGCCTGAGAGCTGCATGGGGGCTTCACCCACCACCCCAGAAACCTTCTCCTCCTCACGGCGTTTTAAACATGCTGCCTTGGGGTTAAGGTTACGCTCTGACAGAAAAAGGGGAAAACAGAAACAGGCCCTCTCAGTATAAAATAATAAACTGTGTATTAAACAGAGGAAGGTATAAGTGTGCTTCTCATCCATGGTGTGCTTGCATGCAGACTGACCTCTCACTTGTTGTTCTAAATTGAGGATGACATTGACGGCTTGGTGCAGGATGAGAAGTTTGGTCTGAGGTTTGTCATGGCTGAGGTGCAGCTGGCACATCCTCCCAAGCTCCTTAAATGCCTCATTGATGTCCCGTACTCTGAGACGTTCGCGGGCATTGTTAGCCACTCGCCGTTCCTTCTCACGCTCTATCTTCACCTCAGGAGGAAGGTCCTCGTCATCTTCCTCTTGACTAGTTATAAATGGAGATGAAATTATCAAGCCACAGGCAAGAGGAAATTTCATAGCATACCATCAAACACTTTAGTGTTCATGCTACCTCATGACTAGCATTTAACTGCTTTAAGTTAAGCATCAATAGCAGGGACTGTACACTCAGCTTTGGAGTAAATGGATGCACTAAAAAGACGACATGTGAGAAGTAAAATGCACACTATATAAGAATGAATGCAGGAAAAACATTAAGGAAGCAGCATCTCCCGCTTCTGATGATCATTTGATCAAAATGTTTATCCCACAAAAGTTTGATATGTTCACTTTCAGTAGTATACTACGCTGTGTGTGTATTGTTTGCTGCTGTTTGAAAAACAAATTGTGTTGTCAAAACCTTGTTGTGTTATATGCCTTCTAGTTGTACTGTTTGGTTAGGGGTAAATGTTTTTTGTTGTTTGTTTTGTTTAGTTAATAGTTTTGCCTAATGCATTTCCATTTTAAATTCAAATTTCAAAACTCCAGTGCAGCATAACTACAGAAATGTCAAAAGTCAGTGATGGATAATAAAGTTGAGAATGTCATAAAATTTCACTACAATGACTGTGCCAATTAAAAGCCAGATTTTAGACACCAGCTCAATGAACATGTGCTTTAAGTGAGCCCACAAAGCACAATAAATTGATCCTCTATTGGAGAAACTTACTCATCATCTCTCTGGTCTGAAAGGCTAGAGAGCATCTGGAGGGTCAACGCCTCCTTTCTGAAAACGTGAAATGAAGGGAAGGGGGATTTCAACATTGTTAAATACCTAACATAGTCTGGGTAATCGGTGGGACACACAGGACAGAGGAGATGACTAAGATGAAACACATTGTCTTTTAACAGAGACTAAGGTAACAGCTGACATGTGGAACCTTGCAGCAGATATTTCCAATATCAAATGGGTTCCTGTATATTCTCATACTTGGTAATTGTGTCAAGAACATCTCCACCTTTAGGGGAAAGAATAGTTTGGATTTGTGTTTTAATCAAAAACTTTATAAAAACAGATTTTTACTGTTAAATTCAACTGCAGAGTACAAAAGTACAGTAAGGACCACCTTACCTTGTTCGACTGCGCGCTACCTTGGAGTCCTTCTTTTCATCCTCAGACTTGTCTGCGACAGATGAGTTTTCATCGTCCTCTCGATCTTCTCTTTTGATGTCTGAGCTGCTGGATGAGTGTGTGGAGCGCGCCATACCACCAGGGAGACCTAGGGTCAAACTCAGATGTGAGGATACTACCATGATTACGAAAAATACAAGACATGCTATTATGCAACAATTGCCATGCTCTACTGTAAGCAACAAGATATTTAGCCGAACTTACTGGTAAAGCCTTCCGGTTGGCCAGCTGACGGTGTGGGTCCGGATGCGTGATGACCGTGCAGAAGAGTGCTGCTGGGAGGAAGGCCTGTGGGCTCTTCATGTTTTCCTCCCTGCTGATGAAGAGGGAGAACCATGATGTGAATCTCACAAGGACAGACATTTCACAACTTCACCCCTAAAAAAGGTTCCCAAAATTAAATATCTTCATCCAACTTGTTGACAAAGTAATAGAGTAGCTACAGAAAAAAACAAAAACTTGACGTCTACAACTGTAAGAGAGCAAATGCTTACTTAATGGTGTAGATTATTGAAAATGTTATATATGTTGTTGGCTAATATTAGTTGTGTAACTAATGTGACTTACTCACTAAAAATGATGTCTTAAAATACTATTTACTTCCAATTGCTTGCAATGTTACTGTTGACCAGCAGATGGCACACATTACTGATTTGACATGTTTTGTTCATGGAAAATGTAATGCAATTTTGATTTTCTTTCCCCCAAAATGTTTCTAGCCAATTGAGAACAGAAAAGGTAGTTTGTTGTGCAACATATAAATATAAAATCAATGTATCCAGTCAGCCTAAAGTTATCAGATACACAATAAATCAAAGTGTATTGTACTCTTCTTGAAAGCCATGTTACAAACAGCATGCAGTATGTTTATTTTAACCTCAATACAGACAGTTTCCCCAGGCTTAAATGACTGGTGGAATGACCACGTACCAGGGCTGTGCAATATGACCATATATATTGTTTGACGACAGAAAAACATCTATCATTTAAAATTATGGTTTATCGTATATTTTGTTTTGTTGCAAATTCAACACTTTGAGGGGAAGATGCTTTGGAGTTGTATGTTCTTCCACATGTGCCAGTGTTGCAGGGAAGAAATGTGCAGTCACAATAAACAAACGTGGAGAAGAGCGAAGTTTACTGAGAACTGGGTAAAACTGGAGCTGCTGTGCTGTTCTGGGACCGTCTCCTCGGCTCATGTTAGCTTTGCAACAGCAAGTAATGACAGTGTGCTAACCCACAATGTTGCTAACATTAGTTAGTTTCACTCTATATCATGGTATTTTTCATGGTATGGATATGACATTTTAGTCATATCGCACAGCCCTAGCATGTACTACTCCTAACTTCTCAATCTCCACTATGAAAACAAACTCCTTTCAGAGAGGTTTCGGAAGAGTTGACAGATATGACTTTCGTGATAAAATTAACCAAAAGCACAAATGAATACATTTTGTTTGGTTCATATTGTTGTCATACAGCCTCCATAGTCCATGTCGCTTTCAAACACACACAAATAAAACACAATTTGAGCAGAGTAGGTGACTCACCATGGCAGGATGTCTGTTACTGAGGGCAAGGCTAGCATTTGGGAAAGCTGGAGAGAGGGCCCCGAGGCCCCCGTTGTGTACTGCGGACAGCAGGCTGTGCATGTCGGAGTGGGCGCCCTCTAAGCCTGGGCCCTGTCCCACAGCATGGCTACGCAGTACATGGATGGCCTCCTCCAAACGGTCCTCCAATTTACTCTGCTATAAGATACCAAGAGACATGCACATCAATATGACAAACAAAATACAAGAGACTGCTTATAAATACACAATATGTTTTTGAGAAACTAATGATCTGAACAATTCATTTTTACTTTACTGTGCACGTAACTAAGCAAACAAAAAGCCGGAACAATATATTATGGAGACTGCTTGCTTCAAATTAGCTTTGATGTAGTAGAGAAATGTTTCAACATACCAGTGTGTGTGGTTGGTTTTCATAGCTGGGTGTGGTTGGTCTTTGCCACTGAGACGGAGTTCCTGCAGAGAGAAATATTGGGTTAGTGTATAGTGGTAATTCTTTACTTGACAGCAGATGGAGCTGCAGACACATGTCTCTGCTAAAGAACATTAAACATGCAGAGGATAATTTTTGCTCCAACAATTTCAACTGATTCATGTGTGCCAAAAACAAGGTAGCAATCAAACTGAACAAGTTAAATAAATTGGACTGACGTCGGAATTCTGTGGCTTAAATTGAAATATAACCAAATTTGTGGTTGCAGGATTGAGAATAAAGCACAGGATAAAACCACCTGAACTCAGTTTACCAACCTTCTGATTGGCTAAATTTACTCTGCAGTTAGGCTGACATGAATCTTACATCCAAGCGAGATAGTGCCTAACTGTTGCGAGTAAAATAAAGATCTTTTGAAGAATAAATGTGTTTATGAAAATACAGATGTGATTTATGTTGGTGCTTAAGATGACACATTTCAGGGTGATTGGAGATGAATGCCCTTTACTGCTTTTAATTTCCTCTACAGATTAAACCCATAAAGGTTTGGCTTTTCATATAAGTAGCAACAACTTGACGCTCTGTATGTGATTGTAGATAACTGGACTGTACCTGCAATAGCCTGAGGAGATCCAGGAGTAGACGGAGCTGAAGGGAAGTTATTACTGTTGTGGTCCGACGGGTAAATCTGAAAGAATTGTTCAAAACAACATTTTGGCACAACTGAAGAATACATAACATTGATTTTCAGTGACATTTAGTCAAACAGAATGGATCAGACTAGCGTTGGGCAACATGGCAGAAAAAGTCATCCAATGCTATGTTTTCTATGTAATGATTCAATATTGATCTCGAATCAGTCATATGCCATGTCATAAAACATTTATTTGTAGAGTCAAAGAGTTATAGCAAATTAAATAAGAAATTATTAATAGAAAAATTAAACCTTGTTGGGCAAATGTAATGCTTTTATCGCAATATATGAATAGGTTTCAGAGCCCTGGGTTTATTTGTGGTAGATTTGCCAAAAAAATTGACTTGAGAATTGTTTGTAATATATCCACAGGTATACAAAACACAATGCATGGCACTTCAGTCTACAACAATTATTAGGTCCTTAAATTTCACTGTTTTGTCCTTATTGCGATGTGTCTTCAGTATATTTTATAATGGACATTCATCTGTTTAGGATCAGACAATGAACAACAAAAATAATGCTAATCTACTGATGGAACATTTTTTTTCAGCATCACCATCCTAAGTTGAATTTGCACTTATTTGTTCTTTCCACAGATTTTCACTCTCAAAGGAAATAAAACTCTTGGGAAAATTACTGTAATTGTTTTAATGCCCAGCACTAATTAAAAAAAAGAAAAAGAAAAAAGAACTCACTGAGGCAAGAGCCTTCCCAATTTCATCTCCTGAACTGCCAGCTGTGGTGCCTCGGTTGGCTGCAGAGACAAAATAAATAATGTGAGTCAGATGACCCGTTAATTTGTTTTTGGGAGAGAGAAAAAATAAAAAGTAAAATAAATCAAGTGACCATGGCAGTTTGATCGGACAGACGCTACCAAGATACTTGCATTATAAGTTCTATTTTAACAGTTCCTTACCCATGATGCCTTCTCCGTTGATGGTGGGTGTGTGGTTGTAGGTGGTAGGGGCTGAGTGGAAGCCGTTGACTTCGCTGCCGTGCAGAGGATAGTTCTGTGGGGACAGAGGCAGGGGTTGGCGCGTCTGGAGAAAGGGTACAAGTAGCTTCATAAGGCACAAACACCCCTCACAGAAAAATAAACCAATATGACAAATGTAATTAGCTTTGTGAAGGAAGTTTAAGGTTTAATTATTCAACCGTGCCCAATCTGAAATGTTACCAGACAATTCCGATAATGTGGTTTTATTCAACAAATTTATTTATTTATTTATTTTTTTTAAAAGAGCACATGCTGATCTCTTTGTTCAATTAACTTCCTTACAAGAAACACTAGAAGATATATACCATTATAAAAGAAAGCAAAAAAAATAAAATACATAAATAACGGACATGGAATAGAGAAAAAACTAAGAGCAAGAAGGTTAGAATGGGATTGAGGTAGTTTCTACTCACCATCCTGTCCTGTGGGTTAATCGCAGAGAAGGAGCCTGGCTGTCCAATGTGGGGAGAGTTACCCAGCATGGCAGAGTAGCCAGAAGACGACCAGGGGTCTTCTGAGAAGGGCGTAGAAAACATTTGAAGATATGAAAACGCCTTCAAAAATAGGATTACATAACAAATGATTTCCAGTGATATTATGTGAAAGGTTACCTTGCATATAGAAAGATCCAGGGAAGACAGCTCCCGGCTTAGCACCAGGATATCCTCCATTGTCTCTGGTATACTCATCACCAGATGTAGAAGCATACACCTAAACAAACAGACAGGGAGGACAGTTAGACTGTGATTTCTTTAATTACTACTTGTCCATGGATATTTCTTGATTCTGGATTTTTTTATTTATTTATTTTTTTTAAAGGTAGTGTTCTCCTGTGTAGCCCTGAGCATCACGACAGATGAATTAGTAAATGTATCAATCAACCCTACCCCTGCTTTTGAAAACCATTTAATTATACTAGCTTCAAGTGGCCACAAGAGGGCAAGAGGGAGTCTGTCAGCAGTGGAGGCAGGCCGGCTCCTCGCCTGTGGAGGAGAACACAGCGGCCATGCCATGCTGGGCACAGCGACGGCTTGAATCCCAGTGCACAGTGAGCACTTCCTCTAGCTCCCAGGACCCCAGTGACATCGCACTGCCTGGCCTGCAGCCCCTCCCTATAACACACTCCATATCCACTCGCACACATACCATGCATTCAAGTGAGCCAACACACACACACCCATGACACAACACTCCACTAGCAATACCCTCTAACTAGTGCTATCACATTCTTTATGGCATCAAAAGAGGATTACATTACAGAAAACACAAACTTGGGCATTTTATATTAGCAGCTTAAAGAGTGCAGTCACACAGCCTTTCTACATATTGCTAACAAAGATGGATGCTGGGCCTCAAGTGACACATCTCTGCGCTCCAAAGCCACAGACTGAAGATGGACATGAGAAGCCCTCAGTTTCCTGACACCATCAGCCACCACTCAGTCCTCTCATCCTCTGTAGTACATGGCAGATAGAGGAAGAGAGAAAGAGAATGGAGGCTATGCTGCAAAGAATGCTAATCCAGAGAAGGGATTTTTTCTGTAATTTGATTTAACAGGGAGAAGTGGAAAGGGAATGGAGAGATGCACTTCTAATTACAGAGCCATCTGCCTGTTCCTGGACCACATCCAACTCCACAGGCAGCTGGGCTGAGGAGAGGGAGCGAAGAGAGGGAGAGAGATGGGGGCTGGGATCCAGTCAGCGAGAGAGAAAGAGAGGGAGAGAGAGACTGCAGTGGGTAGGGGGGTGGTAAAGGGGCAAGGGGGAGGATTGAGGGGGAAAAATGAAGGCCCTGATGATTTATGAAATGGGTAGAGAGATAAGGGGTGTTGAGGGGGGACAGGAGAAGGTAATCTAAATGACTTAAACAAAGCTTGATATGGCCAGGGGAGTGTGAAGGAAACAGGGGATTTAAAATGATCACGGTTAATTCAGGGGAAAACATGACGGAGATGGCTTCATTTAACAATAGGCTTTGAGTTGTTCTTTCACGGGGAACAATGTCGAGTGAATCCTGCTGCTCTAGATGGGAACAGAGAACTACACAATGAACGGTGCTGCTGGATAATTGTATTCTCAGGAAGAAAGGAGATTTCTAGGGTAAAATCCTCAACTAATAGGGGTTTAATGTAATTCAGGTTATGACCGTGTAAAGGTCTCTATGCTAGAAAAACATGGATTGTGGCAAGAGGTGGGGAGTAGATGAAGATTAACATCAAACTAAGCTCAAACCGCTTTATTCAACCACGTGGGTTTTGTGATTAGTCTACAGGACAACTAGGGGGCAGAAGAGAAGTTCCTCTATGTAGCAGGTTAGAGGGGGTAAAGGTTCACAGGGAAAGGCCAAGGATCTTCTGTACAGGTAAGTTGGGTTACAGAAATCAGGGTGCTTGAGGGGAAATGAGAAATGGCCTTTGCAGTCTAGCTATTATTTGTCCATTTACATGAGTTAAGTAACAAAAGTAGATAAAGCAAAAAAAAAAAAGTATGTTGAAAGGGTGGTGAAGAGAAACAGGAAGGGAGGGTATGTGGGAGGGAGGAAAGACTACAGGATCATCATCGGCAGTCATTAATCTGGGCTCAGACACGGGGCTAAGAGGCCTCGCAAGCACCGCGCCTCACAACTGGGTCACTCACAGGGGGAGGCCCACCCAGGCCATCATGTGGCGAAGCGTAGGCGGAGGGCTGGGTGAAGTGGGGGAGGGGGGTTCACACACACAGAGATGTCTCAACATTCGCACTAAAACCACGCGGCCATCGTTCACACTGTGGGAAATGACTGAGGTTTAGACAGTGAAAAAGAGGGGGCCTATGCCAGACATAGTGTTTACACTCAATCTCTGTGATATAGTTGCCGTGGCGAAGCATTTCTGCAGAGGTTTCAGCAGCCACTTCAACGGGACAACACCCACAGGTGGAGGACAGCACCGAGGTCATTAAAATAACTAAATAAACTGATTCCTTCAATGCTCAAGAAATGAGCTCAGCAGTAAGTTCACTAGGTCCGACTCTGATCTGTCTGCATACTGACTCTTAGTCGATCTGATATGAATCAACCTAATCTTTGCAGCCGGCTACAGTAGTTCTGCATCTGCAACTTCATCTCAAAGTAAGATAGAATCAGAACGCAATACTAGCAACGCTCGACTTAATTTCCTGCCAGATTACGAATCCATGGCTCCATGATTTGGACCCATTCAGCCATTTAAATCCATTCAATTTACTTCATGCATGCGTTGAAAAAACATCAGCACAAGTCACGAGTCCATTTTCTATTTAACTTTTGTTGTTATCAAAATTTGTACAACATTTACTAAGATGATGAGGTCCATGGGGCAAAGACAGGGAGATACGTGAACCAGGAAACCTTATATTTTCTTTAAATTTCACAACATAAAAGCACATGCAATATTTGAATTTCTCTATCCTCTGCCTGTGTTGCTTCATGGTGCCGGGCTGAAACACAGATGCCATGAGTGAGGCAATGCAAAGTGGTCCATACCCAGTTTATGTTTTAGGTCACTCTTGTCATCTGAGAACTACAGCAGCGTGAGGACTGGGTTACAGAAAATGTTTGTGTAATGGCACTATTTCATTATGATGATCCAGTAGCAGCTCAATCAGCAAGACCGGGCTCTAATAGCAACAGTAACACAGTCAACTGCCCAGTAGGGTCCATCTGACTTGAAATGTCATGTTTGCCATCTTACAAAGCCATGCATCTGTTGGTTCAGGATCACAAAGAACTGTCATATTAAGAGGAGTTGGTAAAAATGCTTTGTGGTACTCAGATTGAACAAATGGCCTCTGAATCATCTATAGTAGCTGAAAACTGTATGGAAGGAATCCCAGAGAATCAGCACACGGGACTCAAATTTAGCCAATAGCAATAATCTATAAATGGGATGACGTGGGCAACTGCAGCCTGATTCAATAGTTTGTCAAGTCACTTCAAACTAACAGTGAGATTCATTCAGTATATATTCAAACGGGTAACGGTGACTTGTGTTTCCAGCTATGTGTGGTTGCAATCATCCACACACATCAGCTGCTGGGAATTCTGGGCCCACTGACAAAATGCGACACTTGCTTCAGTAAATCAGAGCACTATATGATACTTCATATTGCTTCGGACTGGACAGGGGTTTGATAGCACTACGCTGAATCCAGTATCAAATCCACTTCACAAACAATTTTAAAGGAACAAAATATAGAAATAACTTTGACATTTAGGAACTAAAACTCCAAGACTGGTATTCAAAGAAGTGAAACCTTGGCCAAACATAAATATTTGCTATTTAGCCATTAATCTTCTGAAAAAAGGAAGAAGAGATAAAAGATTCAGTAGGAGATTGGTATGACTCTGGGCTTAACAAATGCAGGTGTCTTATTACCAACTTTGAACTTGATCCAAAATTGAACCAGAAACCAAAACCTAACCCACTTGGACCCCTCATGCATTGGCCACCGGAAACATGTGGACTTTCATTAGCCAAATCCCAAAACCTCTGTGTTCCTACAAAACTTACAGGAAAGGATAAGTTTCTAGACTTGACAAAGTACCTCAAAATCCTATAAAATTGCTCATCTGAATAACAACCAGACCCTGAACACCACTTGAAACCACTTGAGTGTAGTGTAGAGACAACCACAGTGATGATGTTTATTGGGGCCTGAGTTGCCTAACTGTCAGCTCACAGAGTCTAACTGAGCAGAGGGTCTTTACCCCTGTCTGTCACAGAACTGCTCAAGCAGAGTAGGGAAAGCAGTGTGTACGTATATCTGTGTCTGTGCGTCTATGTGTGTAGAGAGCATGAAAGAGAGAGAAGGGACTGGCTGTGAGCTGTGAAGGCGAGCAGAAATAAGCTCTCACCGAGGATGGCAGGCCAGGGGGTTTCCGAATCTTCTTTGGCTGGGTGTCTACATACAGGCAACCAGAGACACAGAGAAAAGGTGAGAGACAAAAACCACAAATTAGGACTTTGCAAAGACAGATTTGCCAAGGTTATGTCGGTTCAGGTGCAGTTTCATCGTGTTCTCCAATTCCAACTGCAGAACAGACAACACTGAACACACTGCAGCATACGTGAGTTCAGTGTGGATGTGCACGTCTGTCGGTGTGAATGAAGGTCGCTGTGCATTCATCTGTATATAGCTTTATATTAAGAGGATTTATCAAATGCAGAAAGTTACTACAAACCAAAAAAATATCAACGAGATCGCAATCAAATTTGTCGATTATTCAGTTAGTTGATGATTAAAATAAAAAGACAACCATTTTAAATATTTGATTAATCATTTAACCCAAATCTTAAGCAAAAATGTTAAATATTTACTCGTTCAAATGTCTGCATTTTCAGATTTTCTTAGCCATAAAAATAAATATAATTGGATTTTGGTCCTTTCGTTGGAAGAGAAAAAAGTTTAAACAATTTGAACACATCACCTTGGGCTCACGCGAATTGTGAAAAAGATTTCTCTATTTTCTGACATTCTAGAGACCAAACAATCTGTTGATTAATAAAGAAAATAATCGGCAGATCAAATGAATCATCAACCCTTGTTAAAAGAATCAGAAAATAAAAACAAAGAAAGAGGGAAATGACTGGCCCCACAACATGGCCCATGTCTTGTCCAGTTATCTCACCTATGCCTCCATCAGGCGGCCTTCTCCTGGGGTTGTTGGGGTATGACGGGTAAAACTGGGAGCCAGATTTCAGGCCAGAGGGGGACATGGCATCTGGGCTGGGCATTGCTATGTCGCTAGGAAGAAAACCAGGCTGAGAGAAGAGAGGATGGAGAAACAAGGTTTTACTACTAATACTTAAAGGGGCGTGGGAGAACACAGCAAAAAACAGCTTCTCTTCTAGGAAATGAAGACAGTTAATTCAAAGTGTTTTACATAAAAAGAGAAGTGAGAAAACAGCGCTTCCTTTACACTGACACATTACATGAATCTAGTTCTCTTGCACACACAACCTTGCGGGGAGATACAAGGAATAAGCTAAATAACAACATACCTGGCTTCCAAAGGGAGGGTATGGAGGCCTCTCATTTTTACCTGCAAGATTAAAGTGAAGATCTTTTAAACATTAATGCGAGTGAAGCCATGACATGTATACACACATTAAAAGGCAATGGTGTGTGCGAAAACAACTGAAAAGTAGGTTTTCTAAAGTACAAAAAGTCCAGAAATGCCCTCCGCTTTTTCAGTATGCTCAGCTGCATAAAGCCGCCTGCCAGACAAAACCCTAGGGAAGGTTTCTGCTTCAATGCCCTAACATCCCCAACACTCAACGAATGAACACAGGCACACACGCACACACATACTTGCATGTAGACACATAGACATTTTGCCACCCAGTAAACAATTGGTCATAAAGTACGCACAACAGTCAAATCTGCCATTATCAACATGATTATTTTAAAACTGGAGTGTGACACGGTAACATTTCCTCTGGCACTGAGAAGTAAATGTATATACTCAGTGCTAAAAGAAATTAATCTAGCAATTTGTTACCACATAACAGTCACAAAAAAAAAAAAAATAAATAAAAAAAGAGAACATACCTGCGACCCCTGAGCTGATGAACGGAGAAGACAAGCCTTCATGCTCACTGTAGTGGGATCCCTCCGGATAGCCCTGTAGGAAGAATGGTGCACACAAAACAACATGAGATGGTCCTCAGCAAAAGCAAAGAAAATGTAAATAAAGTCATGGCATTGGACAAACAAACTCCAACACACCCACAGACCTAAATGATAAACACGTTTTAAGGCCATTCCCATCTTGTTAGCACACCTATATGACTTCACTTTCACTCCCTTCACTTTTCTATCTAACTAACAGGATCCATGCCAAACAAATCTGCATCAGCTCAGGGGATTCAAACTGACTTTCTTAATTATCAACTTGTGGTAATCAAAGCCTGCTGCATCTATTTCACCCTCTGTTCCTTGTATTTACACAGAGTTGTGCCAAGACAGTTACAGCGGATGTGAAGCTGCAATTACCGGTGGGCTTCCACAGAGGTTCTGGGCTACCAGAGAGCTTGCCAATGCAGGATCCTGAGCCAAGGTTATTAGGTAGAAAGTAAAACTACCACTTCAAAATCAAACACAGCATGAAAGAGTACTAAGCTGTTGTGGTTGTAGGGGGAGGTGGTGTGTGTGTGTGTTCATCTATGCGATTAACTGCACATGTGTGAGTGTGTGACAATACCATGGCATCTGGTGTTAATGCTCAGATCTCCAAACTTAAAATTGTGTGTGACTTAAGAGTGCGTGTGTGTATTTAGATCTTACCCGTCCTTGGCTAAAAGAAGAGCTGTTCTGTTCTGCCGAGCCCCAAGACCCAGAGCCGCTGCGCTCATCTAGTGCTGTAAAAAGACATATTGTTAAGATTGACAGGTAGACAGACTAGCACATTAGTCTGAAGTAAAGATGAAAGAAACAAAAACCAGGTTGGACTAATGTTGTGGACTTTGTTAACAATCCCTAAATGAGTGCATATACTTATTATCCTATGTGTCACTCCGGATATGTAGAAATGCCCTGATGGTTGGAGTCATATCAAGGGAACCTGTCATCACATCCTACTCTAAACATTCAATGTCCTTAAGTGGCCACATTGGGCGTGCAGAAGCCAGGAGAGAGCATCACTATTGATCAAAGACTGCTGCTGCCGCATTCAAGATGCAATGCAATGTTACACCATTTCTGAAAAAAAAAAAAAAAAACAACAACGTGGGAAATGCTGCTCAGTGTACCCATTAGTGTTTATTACGGTCACTGAGTAGCAGAAAATGAACCATTCACATCCCTAATGTAATCCTAGAGGATAAAATGTCATCTAAACCACATTTAAATGCCACTCAGTCAATTTGACATATACAAACAATATATAAAATAACACAAAACAAAATGTGTAAATCCAAAATATGAACCACGATGTTTTACGTAAAGAAAGAAACAATGTGTGTCACAAAGGAAAAGCACAGCCGAAAGACTGGTGGAGCAGAAAACTCCAATACCCCCATCATCCCCATCTCCCTGTCTTATGCACTAATGCTATCCAGGCTCTCTGGAGACACAAGCCTTAATTGCATGCTGATTTGCATAATTGTGCATATTAATGCAGTTTCCTTATGAATATTCATATTTCGTCTTTGATTTTTGCCTAATTAAAAAAATGTGTGTGAGAGAGACAGAGAGAGAGCGAGCGCACAAGGGGACGAGAGAGGGAGGAACAAGAGGAAGGCAGAGTGAGAGGGGTCTGGGCGAGATCAGCAGCCTGGCTGACGAGTGAGAATGAGTGATGAGACTAACAGAGCGGTGCAAGCACCTACACACGCTGCGACAGCCGTGATCTATGGAGCTGATGCCAGTGGCATGGAGAATCAGGCAAGCAGGGAGGACAGGGGACCTCAAAAGATCAGCCTCGCTCACTGTCAGATCGGCCCTGCTAAAAAGGCCACAGCACTAATAAAGCGCTGCACCACCGTCAACCATGTCCAATGGCACAGGACACTGGTGATGGGCTTGCTGCTAAATAAAGATGACAGATTTTGTATGAAGAAACTTCAGCCAATGCTTGGTGCCAGGAAAAGTAATATCAAATTAATGTGATAAAAATCCACTTTGGAGGAGAGACATCAACAATCAGCATGCCTACCTCCAGCCTAGCAATGAAAAGATGTGTTTTAACTCAAACACCTCTCTTTTTTCCACTTCAAGACACTCTAGCTCCATCCAACTTGCAGGTAGACCACAGTATTTTCAAATGTACTACACACTGTGACAAAAACTGACAGGTAACCCACAAAATTACACATCACTGTCAACAATAGCCTGCACTGGGGAGAGCTACCTAGCCAACGAGTAGAGTTAAGAGAGTAACTTCATAATCTTCACAGCTATTTTCAATACACCACTCATCCGCCTGTGAAGCCTCCATTTGGCCAGCGGGGGTGCAGAGGATAGAGTGAAAGCACGGCTGTGCAGGAGAAGTCTGACAACATTGTTTCACACTTACTGGAGTAATTAACTCGGAGGCAATTAAAACAAGGTGGAGAGCTGCTGAGGTGACACTGACGCCCAGCCAGCCTACGAGAGCACAACTATGCCAGGGTAGAGATCCTTCTATTGTTGTTAATCTCTTGTCATGTGTAATATCGAACATAAACTGACAACAGAACCACAGACAATCAAAATGATGAAGTAATGCAAAATAAAGTTCTTAAAATGACCCACCAAGCTTCACACATGGTTTAAAAATGATCAACTGGTGCCACATGCTTCACTGGTCACTACATTTGAGATAATATTTACATCCTGGGTATGCTGCTGTGTTGCTCTCGGTTGCTCTACAAGCAAATAAGCAAGTTTAGTTGTAAAAACAAGATATGTACTGTTCAAAGTAGGTCAGTGATGTACTCCTACATCAATTACTTTGGCCAGTAAAAATATTTTTAGTACTTTGTTTTAAACCAACCCTTCGCCTGTGACCTAAAAAAAAAAATCCTCTCAACACTTCAAGAGTCTGCATTCTCAATGAAATTTGAAAAAAGGACAAACATAGATCTGCCCAATCTGGGCTTTATTTCAACCTTATTTCATCACTTACTTCTCTCTTAATCTTTTTATTTCCCCAGTTACATAGTAGTGCTGCAGTCCAACACATACTAAAACTACAACAGAGCTCTCACACTGCAGCTCCTCAACTGCAGGTGCCTTTTATATAGCTGCAATTGATTACCTTGGACATACAATAGTCAATGTGATACCTGCGTAGCAGAGCTAACACACCTCCTTATATACAATCTTTTTTTAAACGTGGATAACATAAATGGGCTATTGTGTCACATTAGTAATACAACAATAAAACTTATCATTCTGATACCTGTGTTAAAATTTTACTGGTTGACATTTCAACATTTTGATGCCAACTGTGGCCCAATAAAATAAAATATTAAAAGATGCTGTACTAAATTTAATTGGCAGTCAATTTACACAGACTGTTTCATGTCAATATGCCTCTCAGTATGCTGTTCATACTTACAGGACATCCAGGATTATTTAAAGACAGCATCAAAGTATGTGAGCACTATAGCTCAAGCTAACTAACAAATCTAATACCGAAACATATGCCATCTTCAGACAATGGACAGTTAGAGTGGCGCTAAATACAGCTCAAAGTGAAGTAACTAATGAACCCTTGAATTGTCCACGAGCATGATTACATAACTGGGTAAATAAGATTAAGACTGAAAATACGCTGAATTATCTACTAATTAGACATGCACATAAGAAATGTAAAATGCGTGTGCTCGGCATGAAAACAGCTTTTCCAAACGTATATCACATCCATCCAGATTTTGGCATGGCTACTGTGAATGTACTTCCAGTGAAAGTCACATGGCAAGACAAATACTGACTCACAACCAGAACCCAGAAAAATATTTATTTTCTGAGCCACAAAGCCTTCTAGCGGCTGCAGGCTCTGAAAACATCTAATTTATTTGAAGAAGGAAGCCACTCTCCTTTGAGATTTCCGCTTTCTTTCTGAGGGCTTAGATTTTCCAACTACAGTCCCAACAATGCACAGTGAATCCTGCAGGCGTGTGCAGGTATACAACTGAGGGTGCAAAAGTCAAACACATAGCTAGTAAGCTAGCTACCAAGAGAGACCACATGTGTAAATTCACAATGTTGTTTGTTGTGATCTAAAGGGAAGCGAGCCTGTCACGTCCTGTGTATTTGTGTGTGTATGTGTGTGAAGGGGGTTGGAGACGTTGCCAGCAGCTGCAGAGGTGACAGAGGGGACGCCTGCCTGAAGGCTTGTGGGCTTGGCCAGCTCCCACCACACACCGTCACACTCTGCCTCCCGTACTTCTCAAACATCCCACACTTCTTGCCAATCCTCTCCTCTTTTCTCCACTTTGCCCGACACACCCTTCCCCACACACACAGACACACTGTGGCCACTGAGGAAGGGAGAAGGACATCTAATGCAATTAGCACCCCTCTGAGCACTTTTGTGTTGATGAATAGAGGTGGTCTGGTGGGCCACTAGGCTGCTCGCTGCCGTTCCCGCACTGTTGGTTCCCTGGACAATGCTCTTTAATGGTCATCGTTTCTATAATAAATAGGTTTCCTGGCCTATGCTGAATTTTGGAATAATAAGCAATCTTTTGGTCAGAGTTTCAAAAGACAGTCCTGTTGCAGCCATTACATCTATATAAAAAACAAACATGTACACCCAATTTTAAGCTTCCAGTTTTCTTACTCATACATACAGTCTGTCGATTTGTGTTTTCTTCCTCATATAGACAGACTGTACTCAACGTACTATGTGCGTTTCAACATGACACAGATCTATGAGAAACTACAGGGCTGGAATTTGCAGATGGTAGCATTTTGACTCCCAAGTGCTACTAGAGGGTACCTGCAGATCTTAAAAGGGACAGCTTGAAGTATCGCATTAAAATGGGTGTCAATGACCAAGGGCCACACTTTAGGACATGAGGAGGGGGGAAGGAATTAACTCCTCACTGCTTCGTAATTGCCTGCTGTAATAGAAACAAACAGAATCCTGTCTTCCACAGGCTGATCCCTCTATTCAACAAGCTCGCTTTTCCACTCTGGCCACTCACTGCATGCTGGGCCAGTTTAAGAGCCTGCGAGCTGGGGGTGAGGGACATTGTCTCGGACTCAAGCCATTTCCTGCAGATCAGTGGGGGTAAGAGCCCTGTGCCGTGTTGGGGGAGGAGTGTTTTACACTTCAGGGTGGGGGAGTCGTTTCAAGTCCATAAGCCCCCTTTCTGCCTTTGTTCCTCAGTGGCCAAGTTCTCACTCTGGGGAACACTGGGGAGTGTGACTCGATTTCACACGCCAGGTTGGCAGGGTGACAAAGGAACGAAAGTAGCACGACTTACTAATAACATTCAGGAAGAGAGAAAAGCTCACTCAAAAGGCTTCGGGTGCTTGAGGTACTTTGCACTTTAAAATAGTTAAAGCGTTTCTAAAAGAAATGGGAAAACATGGTCGACAGATGTTAAAATAAACACTCACGTAAACATGAATAAATGCTCAGTTTCAATTCTTCACACAAAGAATACCCTGGGTCTGGTAAGGTTTAAGCTACAGTCTTTTTCTGTTTCTTAAAGTGTCAATGCTACATTGAAGACCATTAAGGGCCAGGGCTGTAGTCTAAATGGATAATTTTTCTATACAGATATGAATCAAGGGACAACCACATAAACAGACATAGATCAAGCTGAAGCATGTCACTAAATGGGAATTCCTTTGAAAATTACTTACACTACTCAATCTATTACAAATTGTAGAATAAACAAAATACAAGCACATGCAATTTCCTACATTTTTCTTTGGTAGAAAATTATTCCAATGAAATCTGTTATCAGCAAAGCATATCGTTTAACCTGGACTTGTTCCTGGAAACTTTGTGCGGCTGTTTCAGTTTTTGAAATGTAATTTTATAAAACCACAATATACCTACTGAGGCAGTGGCAGAGATCTCAAAATCAGGGGAAATAAAACTGAAACTGCATGTGAGATACTACAAGGGTTACATTTGAAAATATTTTCTGTGATTTGGGTGAGCTGACCTTTTAAGTTCTTGCTCTCCCCCATCAGCTGTAAACTGTGAAGAAATGTTGATTTGTACTCCATTGCTGCATTTAATGTGACTGCTAAAGATCATAGATTTCACATTAAATTAGGATATTGCTGCTTTGCAAAAACTTACATGCAGCCACACTAATGTGTCAGTTAAAATCCCACAGGAAAAGAAGTATGTTTACATCAACAAATGTCAACATTCGCCACGACATATAGTCCATACGAATTAAGCTTAAAAAGTTACCTGATCCACCAAACTGACTGCTGGCGAGTGTCATTGTCCTGTTCTTCCCATTGGCTACTGGAGGCGCAAACATCTACAAGACAAAAGAGGAAAGATACCGTGACTAACAAAGCAAAGGATGGCACACTTCACACTTCCTATTTCCACTAATAAATAACATCACATACACAGGTCGTTCAGTTGTTGTGTGCCCCCCCCCCAGCCATCTCAGTTTTGGATCAATCTAAAGTGAGATATAAACTAAAAATATATAACATTTTAAAACATGTGATTCCACCATGAGTAAGACGATTTCCAGCATTACAGTAAAACTTGCTGGTAAAAACGATCAAGTTAAAAGCATTGTTAAGGTCTTTATTTGCAACAAAAAAAAAAACACCACACACACACACAATCACACACACCCCTAAAAAAATAAGCAATCCCTATTATATAATTTTAAAGAGGTACATTTTCCCCCAAAACAAATATACAGCATTACGAAATTCGACCTTTCAAACATGTTTTCATATAAAACCTGACGCATCAACTATTGTTCAAAACACTCTGATGAGGTCATGGGTTTCATCACCGAGCCACTGTGGGCATTACCATGAGGCTATGGTGTGGTCGAAATATCTGCTATGTGGCATCTTTCTGTGACGTGGCCAAACTCTACTGTGCAAACCAAACCGTTTTGTAACTAGGACACCATAACACAATCTGCCGCAACCACATATGTATCACATATCTCGCTCTCATTATTTTTTAAACAGGCTAGGTCTTCGCAGTCAAACAACCAATTTGGACACCATATTTGATTCCGTCGCAGATATCTCAAAACATTTTTTAGTTGTAGTAGCATGCATTTCTTTGACCTGCCAGCAAATAAACAAAGAGGAGAAATTGTGTTTGTGTATTGTTTGACAGTTTCTCACCCAATTATCAATGTCATATTTAGACTGAACATCTGCTGATACAATTTGGCAACTGATCAATCTGAGCTTTTCTAACACAAACCCAAGTGTCTAATGAGAACCTCCTATAAACCCCCTTCCCAACAGGGAGTGTTTTTCTTTCATGGGGTAAGTTTTCCTTTAAATACTGATGGCGTGGCAGAGAACAGGACTACATTAACAAGGCAGCTGACTCTACTGTGCAAGTCATCATAATGGAGCTTCAACAATATCCATGCACAACAATGCCTTTAAAAAAAAAAAAAAAAAAAAAATTATATATATATATATATATATATAAAAACACAAAATAAAGCTAGTCCTGTTATTTCACAGTGTTACACATCACAAAATATAAATGACTCTTACAATAGTATAAATACTTGTGATAATCACTATACATTGTCAAAAGAAATCTCATGAGACATTAGGTCTACTGACAAATAATCATTAGGAGTCACAGTTTGGATTTACCTGTTGTGCCCCATATATAATAATTATCCGCGCTGGCAACTTAGCTTTACCAGCCTATCAATTTATTTTGGAGAAGACAAAAAACTAACACAGCTCCACTGGGCCTGTGACATGTTTATGTCAGCGTAAAGCTCAACAAAGGCTTCTCAACAAAATGAAACAAAGGTAAATAAAAAGCTGAACAGGATACCTCTAGCCACTTTGTAGATAATGTCTAGAGGATACCTCTGTGAACATGTCTTCCTAAAAGACTAAAAATATGACAAGAAGAAATACAGAAGCTGTCTCCTCAACCCAGTTCATATATATATAAACAACATTTCCCCCCTCAGGTTCTGTTAACAAGACGAACAGGGGTGAAATCATATTCAGTTTCATGCAGTCTTTCCTGATTCACTATTTACATTTTACAGTGGATACCAATTCATTGTAGTAGGGATCCACTTCGGTGATGCTGTATCTCTGCATCACCTACATAATTAAATAACCTATATTTAAAACCTGAATTCATTTTCACCAGTCACCCTGAGGTATAGAAGTATTTTACTTGCCATGCTTTGATGTAATCAGCACTACTTCTGCATGCCAAGAATGAAGAATGGCAATATCTTGAGCTGACACAACCTATTGTTTAAAAAAAAAAAAAAAAAAAAAAAAAAAAGGATTCCAAAATTTCTGTTGCAGATTTTGAGAAAACAAGCTTCACACTGATTTTCTTTCCTCGCCCCCTTCCCCACCTCTCTCATTCAGACCTCCAGCTTTCTTCTGCCCATACCCAGACCTGTATCGCACTCTCTTTAGCTCTTCCTCCCAATGCCACCCAGAACCACCCAGACTGCTCTCCCACTCTCTTACCGCACTGAAATCCAGGAGGTCGCTGAGTTCCTTGTCAGTTCCCACTGCAGCCATTCTTTGCTGCTGTTCGTTCATACCCTTCAGTCTCTAATAAACCCTATGAGAGAAATTTGCAGATACAGGATTTTAATGGCACTAGCAAGCACAAAGAGAAGTTACATGTAGCTCTTAAAAAACAAAGAGGATGATGGTAATGAATGATTCAAACTACTCTGTCTTTGCTATATCACAACCCTAAGTGATGATTGATATTGGCAAGTTGTTAGTCTCCCCTAAGATTACAATGCAGGCCTCTGTCAGCATTTTTCTTTTAATGCCCACCCCCCGAAAAAAAAACTACTTTCTTATTGCCAACACATCAAATTTGGTTTGTACCTTTCAATATAATATCAAAATACAGATCCAGGTGAGAGGAAAACTCGTGTGCATCTGAGAAGTTACAATATAAAAAAATCAATCAACAGAACATACAGCTCAAATTACTACCTCACTGAAATACGAACAGATGAGGGGAAACAACATAAGGCCACTTAACACTTTAGCCGGGTCCACTTAAAAATGCTCATTTCAACCAGACACTGCCTTCCCATTCAAGCAGCAGAAGAGAAACTGCCATGAAATGATAAATACTCTGCCCTTAGTCAAAATCACTACCACGTAGTGAGTTACAAAAAAAAAAAAAAAAAAAAAAAAAAAAGTCTTTCATTTAACGCCACCCTGGCGAATAACACATCCATATGTCGATCATTGTGACATAAAAGAGAATGTAATACATTTACAATTACAGACATAATTGGGACTATTGTTAGCCCAAGGAAATAGGGGTGAAAGGCAGCGCTAATGACTGTATGCAAACACGTCATTACCAAATTACCATATGTCAACTCAGAAAGAACTTTGTCAAATAACACAGAGAGCATGAATGCTGGATTTACTCTGTGTTTTGCATTCCAACGCAAGCCCGAGGCCGCTCTCTGATGCTGAGCGGCAGTTCTGCAAGCCTCACAGGGAACTAGTGGTAAGAGGAGCGAGTGGAGGAATAGAGGCACTTGGACACCAACAGGTGGTGTGCTTTTACAGCCTCTTTTGTAGTACAGCACTAGCATAAATTGATGCAATCAAACAAAAAAAGATGGATGTTATAGAGGAAATGCAAGTTGTAAAATGTAAACAAGGGGAACTCTGAGCATTTACATGTCTGTCAAGAAATAAACATAGAAAATTAGGAACCACTTGAAAGCAAAACAAACAAGTATTAAAAAGTAATAAATCATCTTCTACATGTTTTAAAATAACACAAGTCACTTAAGGGGGGGGAGGGACAAAAAGTGTAGTCCAAGTCTATTGAACTCAGGCGAGCAGAACTAATGTAACCTTGAGACAAGGAAAGGAAGTGAACACACACACACACACACACACACACACACACACACCCCCACACACACACACCCCTCAAGTGTAAATAGGCTAGGAACATGGTTGTCATTGCTTTTCCAAACTTTTGGATAAGATGGCCAATCAAGGACAAAACAGGACTTACACCCCTAAAATAAAACTTAACATTTGCAAATAATATTCAACCACAGAGTTAAATGGAGTAGAGCACATGGAGGGGCCTAATGTAACAAAATGGCATCTTCAGCTACTGCTGGATCAATATTTGAAGCAAGCAGATTAGGGGTCTTTGTCACCCCAGGCAAGGCAGAGAAGGCAGGTCATTCTCCACAAAAGAGCCTGCACTTCCAGTGAAACAAACCACCTAGCTAAACAGACTATTTGCGCCAAAAACGTCATGTTTAATATGAATTCATAACTGCAAACACAACTTAAATGTTAATGCCTGCCTCCGTTTCTGACCATGGCTTTCAAACATAATAATGTTTTGAAAGCCATGGTCCTTCTAGTTCTTCTTTCTAACAAATATGTACTTACTTGGGGATAACTGTTGTTGACAGTGAGGATTTTATAATTTAAAAAAGCACAATTCAGCCGGCATAGGTTGTATCTGTTTTTTTGCTGTTATTTGTCCCGTCATGAGGGGAAATTAAAGTAAACTAACTGTAACATGTGGTTATGTCAACGCTATTACTACGGGGACAAGGGCAGCCGTGCTGAACAGAAAAGCATATTCAACTGTTGATTCAAACACTGCCCGAAAGAAACGGATGTAAATGTCTCGTGCCAGAGACGTGTTATTATAAATAATAATCACTTTGGGTGTAACTGTTTATAACAATGACTGTAAACATCTAGGGCACCACAGGATGTAGGCTGTGCATTATTTGATCATCTCGGCTAGGCCACATCCAGGGCCAAGCTACTGCTGACAACTAACCCATTCACCATTTATTTTGAACTATGTTGACACCATCCTGAAGCCCAGTTGTGTCTTTCTAGCGAAAACAAAGTGCGTGTAAAACAAGTGCAACGGCCGTAAACCTGGAGAATAAGAGCAATCCTCCAAACTTCATGCAACAAATAGGGAGCATTTTCTTTCACATATTAGGGTTCAAGTCGTGCATTATGAGGGAGTTCAGTGGTGGAGATGGTGGGGGTGGGAGCATGAGGAATTTCCTGCCAAATGTACAATAAAATAAAGTCTAGCTGGTGGCCAGACACTTCCATAAAGGAATGTTTAAAGGGCTACCAAATGGGTTTTATGGAAAGTTTGTTTCTGGCTTGTATGGAAAATACATCTAACACGTTAGGCCCGCAACACAAAGTTTAGCTAAAATGCTCACCAACATTACACAACGTAAAGATTTCATATTTCCACACACTAGCTAGAGCTAGTGGCGGAGACACACGGTGAAAAACAAAATGAGGCTTGTTCGGCAGGACTATCATTTAACGTTAGTCGAGTCTTTTTGCAGAACAAAGGAGTAATTTCCTCCTCTCCGTGGTCGATGCGGAGACCATCACACACTTGGCTCGCCACCTCAAACCAGACAAAAACTTACATCCCCCGCTTTAACCACACATTCCCAAAAACTTTTCGAAAATAGCAGGCGTCAAAATAGGTGTCAGTGAAACCCATCGAATTCATGCAACTTCTCCCGAAACATGAAGTGAAAGAAGGTGTTTTTACCTCTCCTCTCCAAGTGTCTGATATCCAACAGTAAAAAGAAAAGCGGAGACTCGCAAGGGGAAAAACATAAAACTTCAAGAGAATTTCGACCTCAGTGCATGAAACGCATTGGAGCACCGTAGATGTCTTCCTTTTGTCCCGGTAAGCCTGTTTTTCACACTGCGCCCACGTGTCTGCTTCACTGTAACAAGTCTGTGTGCAAACAAATCTATTATAGTAACTAATCTCGCGTCTTCCTTTTTTGTTGTTACAACTGAGATGATTTCATTCTTCTCGTAGACATCTTCACCACCTCCGTCCACATTGTCAGACGCAACACCATATCCCTCCGCACAAAAGTGAGGGCCTCAATGCCAGCGGTGTCCGATTTCAAACGCCTTTGAGAAACGGGGTATTTTTACACAGAAAAAAATACAGCTTTAACGTCTTCCGGTGGCCAAAACGACGGAAACGCCTAATTCCAAAGCTCCGTGTTGTGTACTGTACCTGCAATCCTCAAAATGCGGGAGCGCTGCGGGCACTAGGTCGTTCAGCGGAAGGCTATCGTAAGAAAGTTACCTGCGATTACACAGCAGCAGCTTGACGAGATGGCACGATAAATGCGAAAGAGCTCAGCCAGTGGGAAAGCGTGTGCGCTTGATTGGCAGCAACGGCAGCCAGCAAACGGCTGGAAATACAACTTTGTACCCGCCTTCTTCTTGACGCTGACTTTCCCTGTGTGCTCAGGGAGGCTGGCTGAGGGGGGCTCCAACATGCCCGCTGACATCATTTTATTACTTTGGTCGGTGTGTACGCTTTTCCCTTTTGCCAAAAAAACTACGAATAATGTTTTCATTACAATAACAGCAACAATTAAACCAAATTATAATTTCAAATGTTACTGTGAAATATTGTCTCAACATTTAAATTATGCTACATGTAAAACTAGCTTCATTATTCGTACTTAATATTATTTATTTCTATAGTAATACAACTGTATGACACAAGCTGAAGTTTTTTAAAAACTATATTATATTAATTTACTGATATCTGGATTATAAAGAGAACTATGCAGATTAATTTTATTTATTTCAACATACATGCACACATTTTATGTTAAAATTAACATATTTCCAACAATAATTCCAACAACAATAATTTATCCAGCTGACAATACTTAAAAATGATCAACCACTGTAATCATAAAACATTATTCACACCAGGGCGGCAACTAACAATTATTGATTAATCTACTGATTATCAATTGTTTTGTCTACAAAATGTCAGAAAATAGTACAAAAATGCCTTTTATAATTTACCAGAGACCAACTGGATCTGTTCAATTTGCTTGTATTATCTGACAGTCGAAAACCCCAAAATATTCAGTTTTCTATCACGTGACAAAAAAAAGCTTCAAATCCTCACAATAAAGAATCTGGAATCAGCAAATGTTTTGCTGTTGTTGCTTGAAAACTGACTGAAATAATTGATTCTCAAAATAGTTAGCAAAATATACTTTCTGTCAGTCAACTAATAGATTTATTGAATCATTTCTGCTCAAATTTTATGTAGCCGGTCTTTTTGTGAAGGAGCTGATAAACATAAGACCAACACACGCCTAGTAACTGCCTGCTCCAGAGCAGAGTGGAGAGGAAGGAGAGTATAGGAACACAGAGTAGGGGGGAGAGGAAAATAGTTCAGAGAAAACAGTTCAAAAAGGGAGGGCACAACGGATGATCAACGCACAAATATGTCTGTAATGTTAAAATGCAGCTGTTACAACATAACAAGAGCAATAGATAGATATTTGAAATCAACTGTTCAGTTACCATGATGAAGATGAATTACGCTTCTTACAATAGTAAAGAATAGATGACCCTGATATGTAACTAATGTGTTTCCTGCCTTTATTCAGTATACACACAACATCTCTCTCTCTCTCTCACTCACACACACACACACACACACACACACACACACACACACAAAACAATAACCAGTCTTTTGAAAAATGTATGTAGGTGTTAGACAGCTGTTGTTTTTAACCTGAGGGCAAACCTTGTCAAAGAAGAGGGAAGTTAAAATAACCCTTCTTTGTTTCCGTCTACAACCTCCAAAATGGCCATGTTACATAGACGTATACATTCTAGACATGTAATAGTTTAGAAAGACCAAAAACCACAGAAACCTTAAGATACAGAATTATTTCTTCAACAACTAAGCACACTATTGACCACTACAAAGGCCACGGTGACTCACGTATCTTTCGAATCACTGTGTGGGCAGGATGCCCATGTCTTGGGTGTGAGCTGTATAACAAAATGAAGACATGGCAAATGCAAATTCTACATAGCTGCCTAGTGGAATCATACACCCTAATGCCTCAAACTGTCTATTTACACAGAGGTTACCAATGGGAAGGGGGATTTGTTGTCAATAGGACATATAGGTAAATAATCCATTGGGTGTCCCCTGGGTAAAGGAAAAGCCTCGGCACAGAACATTAATTAGTCTCATGGACCGTCTTAGGAATGTAATGGGGTTACTGCTCGGAACAAACGCACATATGGGCCATAAATACCTTCACAAACATACCATGCACACATTCACATTTGGTCACACATGCACATACGCAGATGCATACACAGGTACTCACACACACAAAAAGAAAAAACAGCCGTAGCATCAGAAAATAATCACGGCTATCAAAGAAAGGCCATCTTGAGTTATTTATCTAACACCTATTTGGAATCCTTTCATTGCGGAATGTATTAATCAAAAGATTAGGTTTGAACAGATGGAAACATCTGTTTGGGGAAATGAATTTCTAGCTGGGGCAGAGAAAATCTCTCGTATTCTCGCTTTTTCCAGTAGACATTAGGCCTTGAGTAAGAATAGTGCCGTTGTCAGTATTAGCAATGAGGCTTGTAAGCCCTCCAAGTAGTTTGTAGTAACAGCTGGGTCTGACATGGAGAGCATGTACAAGGGCAGCCAGGCTGAAGAGAGGGAGGGGGAGGTAGAAAAAGAATAAGAACAAAAAACACATATAGTCAGGATCTTCACCTTAATGAAGACATAACATGATGTTAAACAGAAATTGGTAGTATAACAGGAAGCCAAAGACAGAAGAAATGTGTTTGAAAGCATTATCCTCTCTAGAATTATATTGCCATCATACTTATAATTTTTTTACAAGTGAATTAGGGTGGCACCACTTTCTCATTTGAGCCAAGGGCAATAGCTGCTTATTTCTGATACTGAGCAATGCAATTTTACATTCAGCTGTTACAAAAATAATTAGTGCAGCCGGTAATATGTGAACATTTAACTGCTGCTGTCCACTATTGAGTTTGTTTCACAATTAACATGGGCGTAAAATAACAGATAGTGGCCTCTAAAAGCTCAAATTTTATGCAAAAAATTATGTTTCATTATCCAAAGTAACTAAAGGTAATCTACCGCATGGAAACCTAAGAGTTTACAGCATCATTATGCAGGAGAGGCCAAACAAAAACACAAACATGTCATCTATAATCTGAAATTACACATTCACAGTACAATGGACAGTTAAAGGCAGAATAGGGATGCATCCTGTCACACATGCCCTCGATGATTCCTTCGAGCCATTTCCAGCTTCATATCTGTAATTAACAACAGATGCACATAGAAAATTTGCATATGTTTGGCACATTGGTGCTAATCGGTCATATATTTGTGCATATTAATGACATATCTATCTATCTACACATATTTTATATATTACATAAATTCACACAAGAATTAACATCATGTAATAATGTGTACGAGTTATTTAATCCTCTTTGGATTTTTTTTTTTAATCAATAATGCTTTGTGGAGACCAAAGAAAGAGGGCAGTCACATAGATGCCTCACATATGCCACCTTTCATTCTAGCTGCTTTAACCTCCAATCACAAAGCAGTGTTTTGTTACCACAGCCTCGTAGCTAGCTACCTGCCTCAATGCTCTCACACGTTTTACACCTTTAGCCCTCATTGCCATCCTGCCTCTGCTCATAGGAAGCCAGCCATGCGAGCCAAACCACATCACCGGGTCATATCACACACAATGATGAGCCCGTAAACATACAGTATAGGCAGCACACGCAGCGCACACAGAGCTCAGTGGTGAGGCAAGCTGCTCACCTCGTTCCACACTGAGCCCCTCACAGCCTGTAATAGTAGAGGCTTAGGTTTGGGTGGGGGAAGGGCAGAGGTGCACAGGTTTCTGATCAGACAAGAAAACTAGGCCAAGACCAACAATCCCCCTCCCTGGACAGCCTCAGCCCCTCCTAAATGCTACAACTTTGTTACAGGGCTGTGACAATCACTTGCGAGATTATTATTAAATGGCGAAGCGTGATTTTGAGCCACAACACGTGTATTTGGAGGCATAACAGCTTCTCATAGCCGGGCTATGATTCATGCTTCCTTGCCCCTTTGGAAGCTTTCCTCCAATAAGAGTTAGAGGCTGGGGGTAGGAGCGGATAGATTGATAGTGTTGGCTGAGTGCCCATGCTCTGAGTCTATCTGTGCTGAAGGGGAGGAGACACGGGGAATCTATCTGTTGTGCTCTCTGTGCTCATGATAAACTGACTCCCGTCAAGCTTCTTCCCCCTATTACGGCTCGCCTGGCAGAAAACACCCAAACCTGCACTGACTTCCAACATGTTAAACAACAATAAAATGTGCGGAGTGTGGAGTGAGTGATTTAAACAGCAGCAATCCACAAGGTTATGCTATCCCTTTTCAGGGATAGCTGGAAAACTTAAGCGGGGCAGAGCAATTGTTTTGGAACTACTGAGGACGGCATATATTCTTGAATTCAAAACAATACAAAGGTATTCAAAACAGCCAAACTCAAAGGGACACAATGAACCCAGATTTAACTTCATCACAAATGGGACCATGGCAGTGGGAAAGAAAATGAGTTTGAGGGATTGTCCATGACATTAATCCTCCCAAACACTACAGTTCTAGATCCAATACAGACAGACGAACAAATCAACAATCTATTTACTAAAGGAAAACCTAAATCAACAATCCTTTTGACTTCTGTCTGATAATGGCTTTCCTGCATGCCCTCTTCCTCTGTTCTCTCTGGTGATTTTATGGGACCCCTCCCTGCCATCTTGGATTCCCATTATTGTGCAGTTGTATGTGTGCCCCTGTTCTGCCACCCACGCTTCAGGTACAGTGAACAGAACACTAGCTTCCTGTTTACAAAGCCGGGCAATCAAGACCCCCACCACCAGACTGTACTGCTGAGGAATAGAGCAAATAGGAGACTGTGGTAGTGGTTGAATTGAGTTTTATTTGAGAGATGAAGAATAGGAAGGTGAGATATACAGAGACACAGAAAGAGAAAGAGAGTGGAGCAAGCAGACAGAGAAAGTGCCAAGTGGAGAGGAGTAATCCTACCTGAGCCAAAACAAAAATCTCTGCCCCAATCTGAAAATAATACAGTAGTCATATATATTGAGGTGGACGTGTGCGTGAAGTCACATGATAACAATCAGATCAGAAGATGAACTGACTCTAAATCAATTGAAGTAGGCATGTCAGGGCTGCCCAGGACAGGAGGGGGAAGAGAGGATGGTGAAAGGGAGATAGATGTGAGCCCGTGTGGGGGAGGGAAGCGGAGATAGTTGGTGTCGTGGGAGCACTGCAACAACAATAACAGCAGTGTATGCATCTGTGTGTGTATGAGTGACAGAGTGAATGAGTTAGAGTGGAAGTGGGGATGTGTTATGGCTCACACGAAAGTGATGAAATGACATCTCCTTTACTTCAGCGCACAGCTGCTATTGCAGCAAAGAACACACTGTTGAGATATCTGACCTTCTATTTTCTTTAGTAGCCGCTGGTCAGATGTGTCTGCTCGCCTGTCATGCTCTCCTCTAATTAGCCATATCTACACAATGACTACACTGTGTCCGTTACAAACAGATTTCTGACCATTGATACTCATTTCATCAATGTAATCTACATGGGAAAACATGACTTCTTATTTCCATGGCCGTTTACTGAGAAATAATACAGCAAATCCATTTCCTTACTTGACATAAATGTGTTTTGAAGGCTGTTCATAATGCATTTATGTCACCATCAAGTAATTGTCTCAAATAACTAAGCTAATAATTTCGATTACAGCTTCCAGGGAAAAACAAATCCGATATGAAAACTTATGGATATGACAAATTTCAGGTTAAGGCTTCTCTCTTTCGTTGTTTTCTCTATTTCTTTCATCTCTTTTCCTCCTCCCCTCCCCCCTTTCTTTGCAGATTAGAATTCATTAGCAATCAAAGAGCCTCCAGAGAGCTCCAGCTCTTAATTACCTACTCATTTGCATTTTTGCATATTAATGACTGCAGGGTTTTGGTAGGGTTTTTGCCGCAGTGGTTTAAAGGCACCTCAGTCCTCTGTTCTCCGGGGAGGAGAGGAGATGGCCAGAGGCGAGGCTCCAAGCCTGTCCAACCCCCCCCCCCCTCCCCTCTATCTTTCCTGATGGGAGCTGGACAGGGCAAGAAGAGGGGGGGTGTTGGCTTGGGGCATATGGGACGGGTGGGTTGCGGTGGTTGGGGGACTACAGGGGTGCACAGGTTAAAGGTCAATGTCCCTTATCAACATAAGAAAGAACACATGTCTTCAGCGCTGCCTAATTATTGTCATATTGAGCAGTTTAAACACCTGATCTGAACAAAATATACCCTTAGAGAAACTAGAAATCTATACTGCAGAGATTGCTCACGTGGGTTTTATTGAGGACGGCAGCTAGTTTGGATGAAACTCATGTCCCACAGTGTGCAGAGGCAGGGGCATTTTATATCCCTGGAGAAAGGTGTGTACTGGTGAAAATTAGGCTAGTGTGTGTGTGTGTGTGTGTTTTCCTTAACATTACAGCCTCCTGTCTCCAAGTGTTCATTGTGAGGGCAATAAGAAGCTCATTTACTGTGAGCCTTAGCAACGATGTTGTGCATGCACAAGTATACAAGCAAGTGAGATTATAAAACCACACCTTTGCGCATAAGCATATAGACAAACATGTTAACAGAAACAGTTGCAGGCACATGTGTACGCACACACGCATGCACATTCACATGCACAGAGTGGGGGTATAACTGCAGACGCCAGACAACAGCTCCCAGGCATCTCCTAGCCCCTGAAGTGCTGCTGTTCCTCTTATCCAATATGTTTTGACTGCAACAATGATGTCTGAACATGGAAAATAACACCATATCCCACTGTGTTTTTAAATACCTTACAAACATAACAATTAATGACTTGGAGCCCCGAGACATCTGGCCAACAGGTTCAACATGACTGAATAAAACTCATATAAATCTCATATATCTAATATATCACTCAGTGTGGATGTGTTTTATAGTAAATGTTGAAAAGGGGTTTAATTTTTAGAAAAACGCAAACCATACAATTTGTCACACAAAAAAGGAAAATGTGGGTATGCCAGATCTAGCAGGAACATATTTAGATGCAGTGATACATACATGCAGCATGCAAGACACATACATGTCTCATGGTGCATCCCTGAAACATACTGCTTACGGAGTGGGCTTAAGTCGACTTAGCAGAGTATTATAAAATGTGTATGTAGCCAGGGCCTAAGGACTGCAGCAATGTGTGGGCTGTTGGGTTGGGGTTAATGAGCTGTTCTATGACCTCTGTCACCCCACAAGATTGCCTCAGGGAGACAGACCGAGACAAACAGGAAGACAGGGTGACAACAAGCCCATGGTTGCAGTCTGCCGCTGGACTTCTGGGATGAATCAGATTTAAAAACACTATAGGTGGCCTAACCTCGATAGATATATCCTCAAACAAGACCTTAACCTCTCTTTGTAAATATCCTTTGGAACCAAACTAGTTGACTACACTCTTGACGCATGTCAGTCCAAAACACACCATATATGGTGATGCTTTATTTGCAATGGTTTGAATGTTAGCATGACTGTGGGAGAGTCCGTGTTTATGCATTGGACAAAATATACATACTACTTTGAGCTGTGCTGTCCTGGTCATAGAGAGTGAGTGAACGAGCATAAGAATAAATATATATATGATGCTTTGGCAATGTTGTTGTTACATTCATGCCAATAAAGCTAATTTGAACTGGGGGGGGGGGGGGGGGGGGGGGGGG
>NC_060154.1:21510051-21514632 GCF_021292245.1 Micropterus dolomieu | reverse complement strand
GAGAGAGAGAGAGAGAGAGAGAGAGAGAGAGAGAGAGAGAGAGAGAGAGAGAGAGAGAATCCTCAAATTATAACAGTGATATTACTGCCACCTTCTGGTTGGTGTAGAGAACTGACTTGTCCTAAGAGGTTGCATTATGTACAGTACATAAACCAAGCGAAATAACAAACAAATGTCAATATAATGTATTTATATAAAAAAAGAAAGTACATAATCCAGTCAAATAGCTATGTTGATAAAAAAAAGGGTATAATTACCATACATTCCTAATAACAGATATACTGCCTACAGAAACCAAACACTATTGTTTTTATTACTATACCAAACTAATGTATTATGTTCGAGCAGTTAGGATAAGAGACAAAATTATCCACGCCAAACTTTGCAACCATTGTTTTTAATAGAAAGATTTTATATTCTTTAAACCAGACAACCAGATGCCAGACATTTTTGGATATATTAAAAAAAAAAAAAAAAAAAAAAAACAAAAGAACAAAAACAATGACACAAAATGGAATTATATGGTTTAGACTGTGTGGATTTAGTGGTCTCATATACAATACAATTTCTTTTCATCGCCAAAAAGTGCAAATTCTCCAAAAATCACCTAAAACCCCCCGACCCACGCAGCTTCCAACAGATATGGACTGACAGACTGCTAAGAAAAAAACAAAAAAAACAACAAACTTTGTGAAGCAAAAGGGGACGTTAAAAAGTGAGTCGACAATGAATTGCGTAGGGAAGGAAACAGCTGCTGCACTCTCGGGGTTAAAACGTTTGATGACGTTGCACTTTCTGGACACACTTGATTAAATTAGTGATGTCACAGCAGGTATTCTGCCTTTGCAATGCATTTGTTGTGATGCACAAAGTGGGGTATGGTCAGATGTGCAACAAGGATGAAAGTTTTAACAGAGAGAAGCGCAGCAACAATCGTCTGCCTCACGCGACTTTTCAAATAATGTCCAGGTTTGAGAATTGGGACATATTAAATGTACATCAAAAAATCATAATCACAGTTACAAATCAGTCTATTATAAATAGTAGCCCATTTCTTTCTCTCCCAAGTTAAACCATTTACTGAACTATGGATTTATTGAATGTTTATTATGATCAATATTACCTTTTCCACTCTACTGCAACAATTTTGATTTAACATAGATGTTAAGGCCAACACATTTTTCTGTACTGATTTGCAAAAGTGCATGATGGTCAGTTGGCCATTTCATCTGTCTTTTTATAATCATTTAAGCGCAATGTGGATACCAGATCCAGCCTTTAACTACACAGACAGGGCATTATTGCAGACAAAGATTCTGCAGTAGATACAACACTGCATGTTTAACATTCAGCACAGCCAGCCTTCTCAGAAAGCTTTGCAATGGTTATACAGGTTTCTTTTTCAAGAAAAGGAGTCTCCCAAAATGAGATCAAATGACCTTTCTCCCAACAAGATCTGAGACAGTAAGCAGAGAGCAGGTAGGGGGAGATCCGTCCTACGCCCCCCCGCCAAATCCCCACCCGTCCCCACCTTTGTGTGACTATGCAATAAGCTGCATACAACAGGTACGCTGGTAGTACAGAGATGTGTTTGTTTATGTCCAGATAAGGTGGCAGCACCAACCATCTTCAATACAAATATTCAAGTTTGTTTTTTTTTTGTTGTTTTTTTTTTATATCATCATCATCATATCGGGGGGGTTTTTTTGCATTTAAATAATCATCTGTACTGAGGAAACAAAAAAAACATCAACAGGAACAACAAAATAATAACAATAGTGATAACCATAAAATAAAAAGCACACAAAATTCAGGATGGCCTTTCGCAAAGTGCTTTTGTTACAATCGCAGAAGCTGAAAAAAGGCAGTTGGATAGCAGTACACCGGCGGCCTTTTGAACTGTCTGTCTACATGTCTGTCTGTCACACAGTACAGGGATGGTGAGGCTAGATGGACTGACTGAAAAAGCCAACTGGAAAATGTTGACTATTTGCTCCTGCTGCCTACAACTCACGTCTTTTTCACCTGCCAAAAACTCCAATGTGGGAATCACAGTATGAAGTTATGGAATGTATCCTAAAATTAGTTTTGGTGACTTAAAACTGAAACTGTCTCTTCCTCCATACCTCATTCAATCCCCTCTCCCTCATTTCTCTCCTGTCGATTCCCCTGCTGAGGGTGTGTGATCTTTGATCAAAGGCCAGTCGGCAGCAAAGATGTAGACTGAGTCCGAAGAGAGGGAGAGCGATAGGAGAAGAAGGCAAGAGAACGCAACCCCACCCCCCAACACTCCCCTATGCTTTTCCAACCCCATCTCCTTTCAAAAATGTTACAGTCTGACTAATAAGACCAAATCTCCAGTGGCTTCCTTTCCTCCAACAAACAATTCACTGGATCAATATTAGATGGAGAAATAGGCTGGTCACAGCTACTTTACAATGAGGGAACTGTTCCTGCTTTAATCTTTCTGGGAACTATTATGTTAAATGTCGGTATGAACAAGAAAGGCAAAGACAGAAGTAACTCAGCGGGTGATTAGACATACCATAAACTTAGTAGACACTGAAACCCAATGCATAGCAGTGTATTTTCCACCTGAGTAGTACTTACATAGAGACAAGAGATAAGCAACATTCTCCTTGTTGCAGTTCTCCGATGTGAAATCTGTGGTGACCTCCTTTGTATTACAATTCTTATCATATTGTGGCCATGCAATTCCTACCAGCTTAGTACACCAATACTGAATCATTGCTCAGCAAAGTCCATCACCCGGGCTTTCTAACCTCATCCCTGAAAACAACATCCAGCCTCCCCCTACAACCCGTATTTAATCCTCCTGCCAACCTTTGTATCCCCAGAGAATGAGAAAGACTCCAAGTGCAAACTGTCCCCACTTGGCTGAGAGCAGCCAACAGACAGCAGCCTGCCTCTCCGAAGGACCCAGGGCTGTCTGTGTAAGTGCCAGAGCCACGCTGCGCATAGTGCCGTACTGCATATGCTGCGCTCAGCTTGCTGTGCATGAAGAGGAAAACACACACAAAAAATATCAGGTGTGCAGAAAAATGACGAAGCAAAGCAAATAGTCCCCCGTCTGTCGCCACAAATCTCGATATTAACAGTCACCCGGTCCTGCTTCACTGGATTATTTACAGTTACAATTGTTATCATAGTTGTTGGTCGTCTTTGTTTTATGGCCTTCTCAGATAGATCCACCAAAAATCTTTGATAACAGCATAGGAAATAAAAACATATCAAGGTCAATTTGGAAAAACACTCGCAAGTGTTCTGAGACTGTCTCAGTGTAGCCTGTGTCAGAGTAACCTTCGTCTGGGACTGAGGCCGGGGACACACCAGTTGTGGATCCATAGAGACTGACAGAGACACAGCTCTGAAGTAGTGGCTAGTACAGAGACTTTATTATAAATTCATTCAAGTAAAGCTTGTACCAAGTACCAAACCAATCAGTATCTGAAATTTAGATTGATTAATTTGAAAGTGTTGATGAAAACATTTTTTAAAATGAAGATGTGAGTTTTGCCAGTTCCTTTCGACATAAGGCACACTGTGGCCCTTGATGTTTGCATTGTCCACCTGGTAGGAGTGAGCCTCAGCCCCACACTGCACAATATGACTGTCTGGAAACATAAAAACAACAAGCTTAGTGCTGCTCAGACAAGGCCACAAAGTCCCAGTCTGCTTCAACTAGAGAACATTTCAATTCAATCTTTTCAGTAAGTAAACTGAAATCATCAAAATAACAGTGTTTAACAGTAACAATATTTTTTCATCATCATTTTATATTATCAGTTGACTGAACATGAGACAAATATTGATAGAATCCCATCTCTGAAATTGAAAAAGAATTGGATCCAATATCTCTGGCACCTGCACAAAGTACATCCCAGTCATCAGATCAGGACAAACGCAAATGTTTCAAATGTTTTCGGAGAGGCTTTGATACTTTCTAAGTGCCTAAATGTTGTATATTTGGAATATTTCTTAATATAAAGAGCAAATATGATTTGCTGTTATCACACCATTTCTAGTTTCCATCTAAATTACATCCAGAATCTCTTTTCAATAAAACTCTATTAATCCAACATTAGATTAAAATGTCCAATGACTTGAAGGCAAGCCATTTTTTTCTCCTTTGGTATTTGTTGTTGTTGGACGTCTGTATATTTCTTAATATACTGTATATGATTATTTCTATGGAGGGGTTGGATGGACTCGTTACGAGACAACTGAGTATTAACCACACTGCTCTGTGCTCATGGAAACTCGCAGGTCTCCTGACCTTCTCCTATAAGCAGGACAAGGACATTTAACATTAGTGCAAACTTTGCTCTCTCAGCTAAAGCACCATTTCCAGTGCTATCAGGCTTTATATCCATAACCCCACCCAAGCACCCATTTACCCCACCCTCCTGGCACAGCAACCCAAAACCATGACCCCGACCCCCCCCCGCGCCCACACACACACACACACACACACACACACACACACACACACACACACACACACACTTACATATACTGCATGTTTTTGTCATTACTGACGAGTCTCTAAGGAGCAGAGAC
>NC_060154.1:21429016-21510031 GCF_021292245.1 Micropterus dolomieu | reverse complement strand
CCCCCCCCCGCGCGCACACACACACACACACACACACACACACACACACACACACACACACAGCCACGTAAAATTGTTAGAAAAAAAAAAAATAGCTGTAGCACAACCCGTTATTTTAAGAAAAACGAGTGTAGACAGAGGAAAAAAAAAACAAAAAAAAAACTATACATCCTTAAACCTCTTATTCTATTGTTCACAAGGATACAAAGAGCGAGAGAAAGCAAACTCAAGTAAATATCTTTATGATTCCACACACTTTTCTGCATATGTATTTAAGAGGAGGGCATCTGCATGTGCCTAAGTCATGGAGGCCCAGTCTGGATAAATTATAGACACACTTTCAACATTTCTACCCTGCAGTAGACTAAGATTGAGGGCAAAAAGCTTTGGTTAATCAACATAAGACTTTGGGGGAAATATTAAGGTCCAAAGACACATGTGTTTAAGATGGCTCACAGGTCTCACTTCTGCCACATAAAGACAAAATGGAGTTAAGCAGTTCATACAAAGTACCACTATATAAAGATCACACACCAGGTAGATATACCCAGCGTACATTGGCCTGTCTGTGGGAGTCGAACTCTGCATTAATAAACCCCATCTTTATCATAACAGAGACAAAAATAGAAACTAAAACTCTCAAGACCTTGCCAACCCCTGACAATGACCAACAAGGGTAAATGAAGAGTTATGCAAATCTGCACCAAGAGAGCCGTGAAGTAAACAAGCAATTGTCCAATGAGTTGTTTAACAATACGGTATTTTTGCTTCTGTGGTACTGTGGACCTATTATCACTGTGGTTCCTCAGAGAACACATGTAGTTATGAGAGTAGCTGGTGAACAGATGGGGTAGACACGAAGTTTGTTTATCCAAGCTTGTCCTGAGACCCTCCAGCCTGTCAGCCAGCAAAACATGCTTGTGCACATGCATGAAAAAAAAATATGCACGCCACACACACACAGTGCCCTTTCCTCTTCGTCTGCCTCCTCCTTCTATCACTTTCCTTTACATTAAGACATAAAGACAACTCACTAGATTACTTTTTAACAAATAACTTCAAGTGCAATCAGTTACATGGATTATTTTTTTTAAGGTCACAAAACCCACCATGTTTGTATCTGAACCCACCCTGTGTCTCTTTTTTTAGAAATCTGAACTTGTATATTTTTGGGGTGTTTTTTGGCAGCTTGTCGTCAAAACCTGAACAAAACCAGTGAAGGAGCTAAACTTCACCACCATGGACAGACAAAAGGACTGATCTCATTTGCATCTGGTTTGTTTCAGAGTACCCGTTTCGTTGACAAAAGTGCCCTCCTCAGTAACAAAGTGCATTCATAACCTGCCTCTTTCCAATTAAGGTGCATAAGGACCGACAGTTGAACTACAGCACTACTGCAAAAATTATATGCGGGGGGGGGGGCTCTAAATCACTCCAAATCGTTCTGTTCTGGACTGAAAGGCTCAATGTGCTAGTTTGGAAAATAACATTGGATTTGGAGTACAATAACACAACTTGAATATTTTAAGACTAACAAATCCAGATGTATGGAATCACTGACAATATTCAAACAGATTTGTCAGCTCTGGTGCTTTCCCCCTTCTCTACAGGATACCTGGACCCAGTGTGTGTGTGTGTGTGTGTGTGTGTGTGTGTGTGTGTGTGTGTGTGTGTGTGTGTGTGTGTGTGTGTGTGTGTGTGAGTGAGTGAGTGAGTGAGAGAGGCAGAGAAAGTGCATTGGGGCTGGCAGCTCAGGGTGCATGTTTGAACAGGCTGCAGCTGACTCACACAGTGATGATGTGGCCAGAGCGACCCTGGCTGCCACGCACACACATGTACACAAACACACGTACATGTAAACACACTCGCACACTAAACTGCCAGCACCAGGCGTCCTACCCAGAGTAACACCAGGCTCTAATATAATAATATCCCCTCCAGGCTGGTTCGGGGGCATTAGAGGACTACAGAGGGAGAGAGAGGGGGAGAAAAGGCCTGATTTGATCCCCTCCTGCCTGGAAACGTGGCTGAGCTGGGGGAGATTATTTTTTGGAATGCAACAGACATTGTGAGATCCCCCTCCCCTTCCCTTATTCCCCTCCCCCATCAACCAGCTGCAGCTGCGCTCCTATTTGGCCTCCCAACTTGGACAGGTATTTATTGCTCTCTTCATCATACAGGTTGCCTCACGGTTGTGTGGTCCCTAGGGCAAAAAGATTGGAATAAGCATGATCCATAAACCTCCTCTCACTCCATCCCCTCCCCACTTCCTTTAAATATACATCTCTCTCTCGCCCTGCTGGATATCTTTAGTAAAGCTGTGCAAACAGAGAGAAAAAAAAATAAAAAAAAAATAAAAAATAGGTGCTCATCTATCTCTTCTTCGTACTCTTTGTCACTCTGTCACTTGGGCTCCCTGCCATTCCTTTAACCTGCGATTGGTTAAATGCTACCCGCGCCTTGTCACACAAGGACAGATTCCGAAAAAAACTGCACAAAGTTAAGCACATTCATTCATTCAACCCCCTCATCCTTTGGGCAGGAACTATACATGTCAAGTGTTAAGTTTAGGACAAATGGCTGACTCAATGTTTCTTTCTCCATCAAACATTCATACAGTTTGTTTCGTTCACCCACAAGCTTCACTCTGTGAGAAATATGACATCAAGCCTAAGAGGAAAACCCGATTGTTAAGTACACCTCAGCATTAAGAGGGGACCAATGTCATATCACCACCTGCTGTATATACACATGTATACAATTATAAAGTGTCAAGTACCCAAAGCAGTCAACAAAAAGGAACGCCAAAATAAAAACAAAAAATTAAGACAAAATCAAAAGGGAAAACAGAAATGCTGAAATTGCAGGGTTGTAAGGGGTAAGAGGCAACGTAGTCAAGCCAACAGATATTGACAATGGTAGTGCTTTAAAAACACAAACCCTCCACCCCTCGTATTCCCTAGCCCTGCAATTGACGAGCCCCCATTAAAGTGGATTTGACTCAACATCAGATTTGTTTTTCAGTAAGACAAACCATAGACTCTTAAAATGCATTTTATAGAGAAAGTAACACTTCAATCAAACCCTTGTCTGATTCTTTCTGGAACATTTAGAGAGAAAAACTGTTGCATCAAAATTGTGGTGAGTTTTCCTTGCATATGCCATATTGTGGCAATGTTGTTTCTATGGTAACTGTACATTTCAGACCTGCAAAAGAATAGAAAAAGAGTTGTTTTCACTGGGAGGATTTGTCCTCGCTTCACCCGTACAGCAGCCAGAAGGTGCTTTATAGACACCTTGCTTAGAGCTTGAAGGCTGTGAGGACAAAACCAATAAAAATCTAAATCAACTGCATAGTTGCTCAGAATTTCTTTGTATCTATCATACATTTGCCTAAGCATATGCCAATGTATAAAACACCTAATATTATAAAGAAAGAAATGGCCCAGAAAGTGGACGTCATGGGTGCATGATTTGAAGCGTTCTTTGCTCAGAAACATAAACCGACTCAAGTGCTTGCATGTCTACTCCATTTCCTAAAGTAAAAGGAGAAAGAAATATAAAGATTAGATTTTTTTGTGACACCCTGATTTGGTTTATAGAGGAATAGTTAGTTGTTTTGTTTGTTTGTTTTTTTTTTAAAGTTTGCCTTTGCATGTTTTTTCTCCTCTCTGTTCACTGGCCTGTCTCACAGGCTGTGCAGAGTGACTATGGTATCCAGCAGTGTCCTTGTCGCCCCTGCAGTCTCAGGGCCCTGCCTCCACGGCCAACTCCTGCAGCTGAGGACTGTGTGCATGGGCTTCAGCAGCCCCCTCCACCTCAGCCGCTGATGATGCCTCTGAGCGCCGCCGTCCCCTCATGGTACGAGGCCCAGGGCCTGTGTCGGAGCTGGGGTTCAGCAGGCCCAGGGGGGCATCAAGGAGCCCTGGCTCTCGCACACGAGGCTTTCGGCCTCGACGAGACGGGATGCCGTTACAGCCGTCCTTCTTGAGGTGGCGGTGCAGGTGGTCCGAGCGCACAAAAGTCTTAAAGCAGCTTGAGCATTGGTAGGGGCGCAGGCCGGTGTGTACGCGCATGTGGTTCTTCAGGTCGTAGTTGTGAGCAAAGGCGGCTCCACATTGCGTACACAGGTAAGGCTTCTCTCCTGTATGCTTCCGCATATGAACCTTGAGCTTGTCCTGCCTGGGAGGGAGACAAATAAATAAGATCACATCAGAACACACAGACAAAAAATTCAGATGCAGAAGAGAATCAGCTGTATTCCATTTGAATATACTGCACAGCTTCAGGTGTTCATTTCAGCCTCAGTTACTTTTCAATGTGATAGAATGTACAAATACACAATTAACTCAAACTACATTATTAATTCTCACATGTACAGTGGTCGGGTTAATATACTTTGGCTGGTTTTATTTCCTATTAAACAACTATCTTTTGGATCTCTTCCAATGGGATTATTCTGTGAGGGCAGTTGGGTCAACTGAGGAAAAGCCATAAACTTTACATCTTTATCTGTGTAATTGCACATAAGAGCACAACTGTGGACTGACGAGAAAGCTCAATGTTCACTGTGTCAGTTGGCATTTTTACGATTTCTGTTAACTTTTCTTTGAGGACACCATAAAAACAGACATATCCCAGTGCATGTGTTTTGTGAATAGAAAATAAATACTTCAATTTCCTCTGCAGCTGAACAATTCCAAAATCGTTTAGAACCCCCCACTAATTATTGTTGATTATGACTGAAATATAGATGAGTCTCTGAAACATTATTTATAAGTAAATCAAACAGTTCATATGGAAGACATTCCAATAATGTGCGAGTTGAACAACAATTTACATGCTGGTCATAAAAAGACCAAACTATGACTTGACTTCTCTTGACTTCTTCTGTCTTCTCTCATCTCATTGCATCCTGGAACATTTCTTACTCTGGGTTGATACACCGCCCACTAAACTTTATCAGGCTGCCTTGGCCTTCCTCTGACTCTTGTCCCTCCCTCCCCCTTAGCCCTTACTATCTCTCTAGCTCCCGAGTTCTTTAATCGTCTAACCCTTCTGCACCCAGGGCAGAGGGCTTCTAAACATCTAGTTAAGACATCTTTATTTGAACACACACACACACACACACACACACACACACACACACACACTCTAAGTGGATTAGCTGTCATACAAGCAAACAAATAAACCCACTGCAACCCTTTCAGGTCTGTACAAACGGTGGCCCAAATATAAAAATCAACAAAGAAAATTGTACATGGGTAAGGAGAAACATGCGTGCACACACACACACACATACACACAGGCCAAAGCCTTGGAACAAAGTGGCACACTGACAGAGGTGAATTATTTAAAGGACAGAATGATTTATTACTGTGCGAGGCACACTCTTAACCCTGATCAAACAGGATTAAGATTACAATACCACCTTCCCACTGCCGGTCAAATTTAGCTAGAAGGCAAATTCAGATTGGTCTTCCCTACCTACTGTGCCAGCAGAGGTTCTAAGTATTTCTGGCCTACTGCATCTATTTCCAGCACAAGTCCACTGATTAATTAATTAAAGGAATGATTTCAAGGAAAAGGCAGGACTCCTAAATACGGGGAAACCATGTGCACTCAAGTCCCTTGCTGTAGACTAGCCACTATTATCTGAGTGGCACATGGCAGATTTCATTAGAGAGGTAAAGGAGTGACAGAGAGAGGGGAGGGAGGTGGTGAAACTACTCTGCCGTGGGCAATAATCAACATAACCAGAGATCAAAAGTTCAAAATTCTGCATTGGAGCACGCAGAGCACCATCCAGGGCCTGTAATCCCCCCCCGTATCAGAATACAGCACTTTATCGCAGCCTTCCGCTAGATAACGCTACCATGGTACAGCCTTCTTTTATAGGACCCCTATGTTAAAATTCGAGGACTTTGCTATGAAGGCTGTCACAATAAAACAGACCTTTATAACCATCTGACCCCCTCTCTCTGAGCAAGAATATTCTACATGCCATTTTGATTAGCATTTGGCTACAATGTGACGATGAAAAAAAGTGGTTAGGAATAGTCAGTCCATGATCAAGGTAAACATTTAGACTCACAAACTGCGCTGCCTCTTTAATGCAAAGCTAAGTTGGTTAGTCCTAATGCTCCTGCTCTCGGCTTTGTTGTGTTTCCCACTGCTTGGCGGTTTGTCTACAGAGCCAAGACTATTAGTACATGTGACATGGGGAAGTCACTTCATTAATTGGGCTTACCTGGTAAAGCGCACTTTGCAGATGGCGCATTCATAGGGTTTCTCTCCTGTGTGTGTTCGGATGTGGCGGGGTAGCTTGCCGGCTCCTTGAATGACCTTGGAGCATATGGGGCATTTCTGGAAGGCCTTAGAGCGCATCTTCCTCTCTCCTCCACCTCCTCCACCCCCGTTGCCTCTCTCTCCAACCCCCCTCTCTCCTCCTCCTACTCCAACTCTCTCTTGGCCCGTTCTGCCCCGTGATAACCAGAGTGGCGGCACTCCCTGTGTCACAGCAGCAGAAGTTGTATCCTCATGCTGTGAGCTGTTAAAATAATTCAAGTAAAATTCCATGTCTGGGTCATCCCCATCTCCCTGTTCCTCCCCGGTTGTTGCACGCTCCTTCTGCTTCTCGATGGAGTCCATCATCTGCTGCAGGAGAGCACTGGCAGAACCCCTCTCCCTTGCCATCACCTCCCTACCTCCATCCTCCACCTCCTGCCCAAGCCTAGACTCAGGGGGAAGGTAGAAGTGCCCATTTTGGGATGGAGGGTAGTAAGATGACCCCAGGCCTGCGCCGTTTCCCTGCACCGCCTCCGCGTCCTCATCTTCTTCTTCATCCTCATCCTCATCCTCTGGTTCCTGTGAGGGGGCCTGGGCCAAGGCGATGGCCAGGGGGGAGTAGTACTCACCAGGGACAGCTGGAGTCCCATTGCTGGGGGCCCCCCCATTACCGTGGTTAAAGTGCAGGTGTGTGGGCAGGTCCCTGAGCTCTGGCGTGCTGCAGCTGCTGCTCCAGTGCGCCCCTCTCTGGAAGTACTCCAGGTACTCCTGGGCCCGCACCCGGTTCCCCGGCTCCCTGCCTCCTCTGCCCTTCCCCTCCTCATCTTCATCTCTCTGCTCACTGCCCGCCTAGTGAAACATGACAGGGAACAAAGAGTGAGTGAAGGAGAAAGTTTGCACCAAAAAAAAAGAAAAGGGAAAGTGAAAGACATACAGGAGCAAAGTAGAAAAACTAAAATATATTTCTAAATAAATCTCATTCTATAAAAGCGCATCAGGTAAAGTGAAGGCTGACAAATAAACCTAACTGTGAGGCCTATCAGCATGGGCAGATCACTATGTGGGTATCCTGGATGCGCACCAAGGGGCTCAGTATGCCCGTGAGCACATGCATGTGCAAACAGGAAATAAAAACTAATTGGCAACTGGTATGGGGTTTGAACAACAATAAAGCAACACAGAGCCCAATATATGTTTTGGTATATTCAGCATTCTTAAAAAGTGTGAGTGTTGAAGTCTTTATGGGTTGTGAGAGAAAAGTGTTGCCAAAGTTCAGCAATGTTACAGGTGCATGATGCGATGATCACAGTAAAGCGAAGCTGTGATTATCACATGATGTAGAGCATTATGTATTCAGACACAGCATATCACAGCTACACTTGATCGTGTTGAAGTGTAGCTGCGATATGCTGTGTCTGTAGTCTGCATAAGAGCATGCCGTCCTTCCACACACACACACACTATTGGCTCTGAATGAGTAAGTGTTGAACTAACCCTAAGGCTGTGGGCGTGTGTTTGGCATAGTGAGAGAGACTGATAAAGGCCATGATGTAAGCTTGACTATGCTGACTATTACTGAAGGGGATGGTATGATGACCAGACTCATCATTCCCTAAGTGGCTAAACCAGGAGAACTATATTTTGAATGACAGATCTACTCAGCATGAACTGTTCTGTATCTCAGATGGTCTGTGCTTCGCTCTAAATTCATTCAACACAATGGCTTGCTTATGGTGTCACTAACTCATTTAAAGGCAGAGCAGATCAAATCCTATCTCAAAGCTTAAATCCAACCTAAGCACACGTCACTTCTAGTTTTATAATGGTCTTGTACCGGCGGGGAGAGCACTTTGGTATCCAGCAGGTGTGTACAGACATCCTGGACAGGTGGGATTTCCAGGAGACGTGCAGCGGCAAGGATGTCAGCCACACTGCTGTGACTGACTGTCAAGGTGGCTGTGTAGGCAAAGTCCAGCAACGCTCCCAGAGCCTCCGCCTCCACAAAGTCGATGTTGTAGATGTTCTGTTGGTCAGCAGCGGCCCCTGAAGTGAAGAGCTTGTGGAAGTAGGAGCTGCAGGACGCCAGGACGGAGCGGTGAGCTGGGAACTCCCGGTCCTGGGTAACCAGGAGCACGTCACACAGGAGGCCGCTGAGCCGCTGCTTGTTTAGGCTGCCGAGGATGTCTGCGCTGTGCTCAGGGAAAGGGATCCCCACAGGCCCTTCCTCTGCCTCTCCTGCCCCTCCTCTCCCTCCTCCACCGCCGCTGGTTGCTGTTCCCCTGAGCCGCCTTCCACCCCTCCCACCGGCTCCTGACGACATCTTCCACCAGCCTGCCGCCGAGCCGCCTAGCACAGCCCCCACCCGTGTATCCGTCCTGCCGTCTGTCCGTCTGCCTGTCTGCGGGGAGAAGAGTTAGATAAAAGGGAAGGGGATGGAGGGGCAGGATGAAGAGGAAAATTATAGATCAGTTCATGACATTCTTTATGTGGATGAAGAAGGAGGGAGGAATATTGATTCATTGATTCACTACAGTCCGAAATATACAGCATAATGCTTTAGAATACAACCCAGCACACACAAAATGTTCATGGAGGACAAAGTTGAAATTTTAAATCTTAAGTACAAAGGATTAGTGCACAGTTCTTAACATACAGAGGGTAGGCAAAATATACACATACAGGCAAAGTTGGCTCTTATCAGGTTACCATTGTTATCAGCTATACAACAGGTTTGGTAATCAGCATTATGAGCTTTCGATTTTAAAAAGGACTTAAATTACAAACAAAATTACTTAATATGTCAAAAAAGCAGTATACAGTACATAGGTGGTTGATGAATACTGATAATTGGCCTGCAAACTAATGACCCATTTAAAATTGGTGAAGTGTTTTTTTTTTCCCCTCTATACAGTATGCTTATCCTTCATCCAAGTAAACTGTGCACTGACTTGACACTTCTCTAAATAAAATCTGAAATGATTCACTCTAACAAATAATCTTTATTCATTAATATCTTGGCATTGCAAAAACTTCTCTACTGATTTTTCACTCCAACACATTGATAGTTTCATGTGAATGTGTGTTTTTAATACTGTACCGAAGCAATCCCCATCAAAATCCTTTACCATGTGTTTCTCACCCACAAACGATTACAGTTAAAGTCATTTTGGGCTCTGTGAGTGCCCGAAACTGAACTTAACAGTGAAAAGCTTTGCATTTGCCGCATATATTGAATGCTGTAAATAATCTTTTTTGTAAGGAGTAGCTCACATGAGGAGCGCGAAAAAATATAGTAGCAAAAACAGCCAATTCAAAATACTGTATTCCTTTTCACTGGACTCGAGAAGAGCCTTGAGATAGTGTCCAAAGTAACTAGAAAGAAGCCATGCAGTAACACCACCAATTTTAAAGTGAACATACTGGAACTACAGGTGTATTTACACATTTACTACAAAAACATACAGCAAGTATAGTACAGCAACAGTTTTTGCGTGCTAAAGCACCATGAGAGGAATGACTAATTGAAGATGTTTATGCGTGTGGAGGTGGCTAGGTGCCCGTTTCCTTGTACACACACCTACATCGACAGGTGTGTGTGTATGCACTGGAGCAAGAAACCAAGCAAGAGATCGTGGAGGACAGATAGGCAGAGGGCAGTTGGGGATCAGAGTGCATGCTGGGAGCTGGGCTGTGCAGCTTGTGCACTCTGTCAGCCGAGTGCTGGGGAGGAGAGCGAGGGAGGTGGAGGAAAAGGGGGGGGGGGGGGGGGGGGGGGGGGGGGGGGGGGGGGGGGGGGGGGGGGGGGGGGGGTGGGGGGGGACTGCCAGAGCAGACCCTGTGGAAAAACTCCACAGGAGGAGGAAGAGGACACGTAACAAGCTGCGAGGGAACAGTATTAAAAAGGGAGGTTGTCAATCCGGTCCAAACTGGAGCTGGTTACCCCACCCTGTACTGTGTGCCAAGTTTCAGGAAAGGCTGTCCCCTCGCTCACGTGTGGGGGGAGATTAAAATGATCGACTGAAGCCTGCGCAGTGGGAGGGGGGTTTCAGCAGAACAAGCCATCCTCGATCTATTAACACACACACACACACACACACACACACACACACACACACAACCAAATACTGTAACATCACAGAGACGTCAATAACGCACAAAACACACGTATATAAACACACACATATAGGGCAACCACCCCCTGTCACCCTCCTCCCCCTTTCTCCATCTGCCAGGGAGACCCAGCAGGGGGTGAGGCCGGAGGGGGGGGTGGGGTGTTGGAGGATGTACTGAGTGTATTGCTCTCTACAAGAGTGAGGCATTCAAATGACATTCCTTCAGATCAGCCGTCCTGGTATGTTCTTATGCTACACCCCACTACCAAACCTGCCTAACCTGGCTGCCTCTCCCCTTTCCTACCTGCTCACCTGCGTTCACCTCTCCTGGTTTCTCCTCTGTTGAGTTATGTTCTCCCCCGTTAAAAGCAACGCCTATCTGTTTCCAAGCCTTGAGTTTGGGCAACATGTCAGCTCTGCCCACAGGTCAGAGTTAGGTAAGACCTCTGGAGAGGCAGGTAGGAGAGGATAGCAGACATTTGTTCCAAGTTATCATTGTCCTCTAAAAAAGTCTTTTCATAAAAACATGATAAAAACACAATTTAAATAAATATATTGTACATTCAATTAACACAGGTCATATTTTAGAGTACGTTGTTGTTTGATTAATGGTAAAATGTCTCACAGGGCCACACTGTTGTGGTCCATACTATACATCTGTTTTGACAGGCAACAGACCACAAAGCCTCTGCAAACACTGCCAACGTCTTTTACAAACCTCTGATGAAAACAGGCTGTCAGACAAGTCATGAGCAAATGTTGTTATCCAACTCCTCATCTGAATATGCTGATAGCAGAGGAGGGAGAGAGGAAGGGAGAGCGAGAGAGTGAGATGGAGATGGAAGAAATAAAAAGGGCAACCACATGGCTACCGGTCACGTCCTTCACAGGTGGAAACGGATCTCTTGTGAGCCCAGTCAGAACCCAGCCAACCTGCTTTTCTCTAACACAGACACACAGCACCTGCACTAGACCAGGCTGTGCTGCAAGCATTCATAGCGTGTTATCCCCCATACATACACAGCTGACCCTGGGTCACGGCTTTGTGGGGTAAAGACGCTGAGCTGAGAGCAGATAAAACACACACAAACTATAATTCAGTGGCCAAGAAGCATGGAGGGACTACTCTGCATGCAGAAGCAACAGTCCCCGAATAACCTGTAAAGAGCACAAAGAAAGAGGAAACACAGTGCAACAAACCTGATCCTGACACCTCCTCATGGCTTGAAACATTCCTTATCACTAATTCATGCCTGTGGGTGACAAGGCCCGCAGCCTAGCACAAAGCAGCACAGCAACTGTCCGTTCCACTTCCAGGGAAGGGAACTTCTCTCAAATGCCCAGTCTGTGAGCACCCAGGCCTGCTTTGCAAGTCAAACTGCCGCAAAACACAGGACCCACCCATCCCATCCCCGCCCTCGTCACGTCCATCTCATCCGTAACCTGCTTCTACCCCTTCCCATACATCTACACACAACAAGGATATATATCAAATTATGCAACAACAAAAAGAAGAGTAAAGAATTAGAGACTTAACAACCAACAACTGTCTCCTGTAAAGCAGACTGTGTGCTGTTACTTCAGACTATGCTGTGTTTTCTTAATATCTAAGCTAAGGCAGTCACACCCAATTTCCGTGTCATTCACTGACAAACATTTTGACATCACGCTGTGATTATAGTTAGTAAAATTGATTTTATTGTGCCTGGTATGCATAACCTATGGAAGGACTGCAGAATTTCCACCCTCAAAGTATCTCTGTCTTTGGCTGACACATACCAGTCATTCCTAAATACAAAAGGAACAAACTGTTAACCCTGTGCAACCTCAGATGTTTCTTAGATAGACAAGAAAATAAAAAGCTTGCTGGCACTTTAAGAGCAGTACACAACAATGTTTTAAGGTTTTCCTTAACTTGAGAAAAGGATAAATTAAAGATAATTTATCAGACTATCAAAACAGTAACATCAGTTATTACAGTGAGTATACTGCACTTAATTTTTCCCCTTTAGAGAACCTTTTATTTTTATATTTATTTTTAGCAAATATCCTCCCTTTGGTCTCCTTTAATTCAAAAATTTCAGTTACTAGTTTCTTAATATTTAGAATGCAAAAAGTGATTCACTTAATGCACAATTCAAAACTACTGGGCAACCCAAGTTTAAGTGGGAGCAATCAGAGAAAACATAACTGAATCATTGATCCCTTAAACCATAAATGTTAATGGACCTCAGATGGGCCACCTTTTAGTACTGAAATACAGAGCAGTTGTTAATTTTATACCAAACACTTTGTGAAGTGTTATTAGCCTATTGCTTTTACAAGAGAACAATTCTATTGGGTTACTCCCATTACTCAGGTGAAGACTTTATGCATTCAATAGCTCACTTGCTATCAGAATAATTCATATAGTTAAAACACCACCAGTGCATGTATTAAGATTTAGGTGCAATAGAAATACAGAGGCAAAGCCAGAACTGAAAACAATTTTAAAAATCTGAATATTAAACACCAAGTCAAAGAATTTGTTTGGCTCTTTGCTGTTGTCTATGCTTCCCTGGCCCTTTCTTTACACACTCTTTTTCCTTCAATTGTCTCTGACTATCTCAACTGGTCTCTATGACAGAAAAATCTGCCTAGCCTGCCCTGTTGCAAGAGAATCACTTCACTCAGGTCAAGGAGGTTCAAGGTCAGACCAAGATAATGCAAGATAATCGGAATGGGGAGGGGGTGGTAGTTCCTAGGAAGAGTGGATTTTGAGCAAGCACCACAGCCAAGTGACTCACTGCTGCCAGTAGTGGAAGGAAACCTGATTGGTCATATTGGGAGCAAAGCAGGAAGATGGCAAGTGACTGATAAAACTGAAGTTGCGAGTGCTGGTCTAGGCCTGGCCGCTTTTACTCGAAACTAACCAGGAAGTGCTGCCAAAACACAGACACAAAGCAAGTGAAAAGGTAGTGGGCGAGGCAGGGCGTTAAAACACACAAGCTCACTCATAACTCCTCAGCGTATGGCCTAGGAATCCGGCTCAGATGTCAATGATAAACTCATTCAGTTACCTGGTGTAACCTGCCTCAGTAGCAGGAAAGGTAACCACCCACAAGCTGGGTAAAGTTTAATGTGAGGGAGCTAGCAGGGGGTTTTATGATGTCATTATAAAGATCTATGTTTTGTGATGCCAGATAATAAAGGAACCGGAAAGGTGAAATCTATAGCTGCTAACTAGCTCTCATACTATTCTAAATTTGTCTGTAGTTTGTTTGTATCAGTCAGACCCACTGTGTAGCCACAGCATTGCAAATACAAAGAGTGCCCAGAAAAAAACCCCATTGTAATTAAATCCAGTACGGCAGCTGTGAATTACAACTACTCTTTTTAAATCTTTTTTCTTCTCCATATGTAAGTGAAGCAGACAAAAATATTAGGAACATTATAATAAAAAAAATGCGGTTCAGTGCCACTCCACTACAAAGTATAGCATTGGGGTGCTGCGTTCGCTCACCTGGTAGAGCACATACCATATCAAAGCTGAGTCCTTATGGCAGCGGCCCGGGTTCGAATCCGGCCCGGGCCCTTCGCTCCATCTCTCTCTCTCTCCCTTGCCTTTCCTGTCTTTCTCTACCTTGCCTACCAAATAAAAACAGAAATGTCGGGGAAAGAAAACAACACAAAAGTATAGAATTTAGACAACATACAAACAACTAAAGAAGTAGTCTTGGCAAACACTCCATACCGAGAAACACAACAGTGTAGCGCCATTATCAAATTAATTAATTCATTTCATAATGTTAGTTTGTTAAGACAGTGTAACAACACTAACTAAAAAAACTACAACACTACTTTCATGCCAGTCAAAATATCGTCTTTCGCTGAATATTTTATTGTGAAGTCATGAGTCCTAAAACACATGTCTTGGGACAGTAGCCTTTCACAAGCTGCAGTGTAATAAAACCACATCCACAGTCTGAGTTCCTTTTAGCTTGAGTAACATGCTCTGTCACTACCATGCTGCCAACCAGGAAGTGTAACAAAATCTAGCACATGGCTTCAGAGGCAGCACTACACCCCAACACAGCATCTCCCAGCAGAACTCAAGCTGACCGGTTGGTCAGTCTGCGGGCCCGTCATGCCCTGGCTGCACCACGTTGTGCGTGCGCAGCCCAACAGGGAAAGAGGACTTCCTGTGAGTCTGTGGCAGGCTTGTAACAGAACCCGCTCTGTTATCAGATGACCAGCTCTCTGCTTGCTTGCTCTCTCTGTCCCTACTGTCTGACCCTTTCCCTCTCTTCCTCTCATCTGTCGCTCTCATCTCATCATTGCTCTATCTCTGTCTAAGACTCTGCACTGCACAGAACCAACCACATCACCCACTTCCCCTTTGCACTGCTGAGGAGGCAAAGCAGTGCAGACCTACCCAGCCTCCTGTGTCTCGCTGTCCTTTGAGGCAACCCACCCATTTTCTCTCCTGTTTCATCCCAAACTAATTTATTAAATCAACATGCAGACAGTGTGAGACTGGTCACTTATCCCCTTCTTGATCAGTTGGCCTTTCTGATTAATTAAAAGGAGGTTCTGGTACATCTGTACTGGTACATCTCTGTACTACAGTATTTAATATCACTATCACAATAAATAACATTGTTGACAAAAGCCTACAGCCTTCAACTAATTCATATGACTATCACATAAAAACCTCCAATTTATATATTATTAAAAGACATCACTTAACTACAGAAGTGTGAAAATTCAAGTCTAGCTTTAACTTCCCCTCAAAAAAAGTGCCAGCCTCTTCCTCTCCCGCTCTAATTTGATCAGGTTGTGTTGGCTTCTCCATAATAAATGCCCCAGAAGAGAACAGAAGAAGCCCCTTTACTCCTCCTAGACTTCAGCACAACAACAGAAAAACAACAGAGAGGGGTCTGTCTATCTGCCTAGCTAGGCTGGAAGCTGTGGTATACTGAGCAGCTGACCAGGGGAACCAAACATTAGGGGGAAGTGAAGCTGCATTCACCCATGAAGATTATGATTAAAAGTATTAAAACTGTTAAAGAGAAAAGAAAAAAGTTTTAACTTATACAAATAAATATATAGAAATAGAATAGCTGCACAGAAATGGTGCCGTTTGGTACACAAAAGCTCAGGTTTTAATTCCACCATTTGGGCCACAATACATAATTTGACCACATAAACAAAACTTTGAACAAAACATAATGACTGTTACATGTACTGCGTTGTATACAGCCAACATTTCACTCTAAAATAAAGCCTCAAACTGCCACGGCGACATCACGCAACCTGTCTTCTCAGTCTGTCTGAACCTGCTAGTTTCAGGCTATAGTGGTGTAGGCACAAACATACAGGAATATCAAACTGTATTCAGCCTCACCGCCAAATTGATGGGTGGTGTCTTGGACCTGCCCACAGCCACTGAAGTCCCCTGCAATTCCCCTGGAGTCTATTGTTGGTAACACAGATGCACACGCATGCACAAGCACACACACACACACACACACACACACACACAAACACATATGGCGTCCTAGTTTAACCTCTTGCTGGAATTTACTTGAACTAACTGTACCGTTTTTCCATAGTGGTACCTAGGAAGTTGCATAGAGGGTAGCGTCAGGACAATATTTACTGTAACAAATATATTCTGTGACATTGAACTGAATAAAAAAAATGTCATCAACCTTGTTTGCAGCCGCTTTCGTAGAGGCATTCCAAACACTTTCCCAGCATTTGGGCGTCTTCATGTACTGTGCTCTTCTCGTACCCTCTCCGTGCCCACACGTTTAAAAAACGGGTTCAACAAGTATGCAAAGCCAAAAAATATGCATCTGGTTATCGAGCAAGGCAGTCAGAGTTCTTGTGAAGTCTTTAAACCACGAGCCACAAGCAAGCAGGACATGACAGGCGAGATTAGAATCTGTTTTTAACAAGATGCTAGTGAGGAAGGGGGATGAGTGAACTGGTAGTAAAATGCCATGCCAAGATGCCATGAGATTGACCATGGTGTGAGTAGCTGAGAAAAAAGGGGCCACAAAGTTAACAGAGCTTAAGTTTTACTTTAATATTTAATCGGACTGAGAAATTGTTACAGTCATCACAAGACTTGTCACATATTCTCCCCTTCAGCAAGAAGAGATGTCACTTAGGTTTCTCAAATAAACGATTACTCAACACCCCACCTGCACTTCGTCAGCTATCAACATGGTTGCTCTGCCACAGTCTAGCAAACATTTGATGCAGTGTTTTTTGTGGAATTACTATAACGCCCCTGAAGAAGCAGTAGTACAGGATGCGCAACGGACTTCATCTTTTCACTCTATTAATAATAGCGGCAGTGCCATTTAATCACAGCAGTGGATGAAACATTGGAACATTAAAAAGAATATTATGCCTTGATGAGCTTGCATGCCCATAGTTAAAAAGTTGGCCTGATTTGAATAAAAACTTTATGACAATAACTATTTCTCAGAGCAGTGTTCTGTGCAGCACCTTGCACTCAGTCCTGACCTATTTGTCATCCACTTCTTTATCCGCAAGTGGGTCAAGAACTCTGAACTCTATCAAGCCCCATCCCTCTCACTCTACTTCACACACAACACGCTATGGTATTTATTTCCTCTGCTCGCCTCTCTTCTCCGCTCAGTCACAGTCTAAAGACACAGTGTGAGTGTGTATGTGGATGTCTTTGGAGTGCTTACCAAATAGGCAGAAAATGTTTCCCGGGCCCTATCTGCCTCCCCTGCCTGCCGGCCAGCTCTGCTGCCTCCGTCTCTGGGCAGGGCTAGAGCTTTACCAGACAGGAAACTTGCGAGTGGCCCTAGTCATACAGGCAAGCCCTTGCCTGATCCCACACAAACAGACACCTACCCACCCCCCACCCCCCTTCTGTTTTCAGCCCACAACTCAGCTCTGCATCCCCTGCTCTTATTGGCTTGACAGCTGCTCACTCACCACACCTCCTTGTCAGGATAGGCTAGCGGCTGTTCCCTTTCCTGGATGGCCAAGGGCAAGGCACTCTGGGATGTAGAGTTCTGAAACCTCATTCAACCTGCTTTGCAGCCCCCGCTGTGGACTACGAGTCCCAGCGCTCTCTGCCCTCACCACCCCCCACTATCTCCAAGCCTGCTCTAACGTAAGCACTCAGGGCTGAATTATACACTACAGTATGTTGCTAGCAGGCTGCCAGGTATTAAAGTACAGACCAGCCATCAAACAGGGCCGAGCGTCGTATGAAAAAATAAAATCATTTCAGCCTCAACTGTCAGAGCAGAAACCAAACATCAGAGGTGGATTGTTTCATTGGCTCACACTCCAGTGACATTTCAGACACACTTAAAACTCCTGACCTAAATTATGACTTATTCCCCTTCCAAACAGCCTAATGCCACTATAACATGCTCTGCGCACAACGCACACAACTTGCCCCGCACTGAGCATTTCAATTGCCACTATCCCAAAAAGTTGTTGCTATTGCTTATACCTTGTCCAATGTAATTATTTTTGGTTCCTCCTTCCCCTCGTTCAGTACACCCCCCCGCACCCTCTCTCTCTCGAGAGCCCCCATCCCCCTCCTCCTCCTTGTCTAAGTGCTTCCACCTGCCTGAAAAGTTAATGCCTTGAACACATCATATAAACTTTATCTCAAGATTCCCCAGAGGTAAACAGCAGTACAGAGGAAGTACTTTAGGAGGATTAAAAAAAGAGGAACCTTGACTAGGGACTACTGCTGCGACCCACCTCTCCTCTCCGGCCAACCCCCCCACCCTGCTCTCCTTTCTGTCCCCCTCCCTCATTCCTCCCTCTCTCTTCTCCTCCTCTGCCCTGCTCCCCTCTGGTCGACAGGCCCAGGGCATACAGCGAGGGGATGGCAGGGTGCCTTTAGCTCACCTGCGATGGCCGTGGTGAAGCTTGTTGTGGGTTAGCTCAGCCCTCTCCTCTCCTCCTCTCCCTCTCACTGTTGTGCAGCTTAAAGCCCCGTATGCGCTAACCAAGCAGCAGCAGATCAACTCAATTCCCTTCCTGGTTTCTGGAGGGCAAAGAGGTCCCTCCCTTTCTCTCTCTCTCTCTCTCACTCGCACTCACTCTGTCTCCCTCTCTCTTAAAGAAACAGCAATCCCCCTCGGTCTCCTCTCCCTCCTCCCTCTGCGAAAGCAAAAGTAAAGTAGAAATGTCTTTGCGCTCCAAAGTGGACAGTTGTCAAAGTCATAGACTCAATCAGAGATGACACAAATCATTAACCCATGCCTTCCCACTCTGTGGCTTTACAGTGAATGCCAGCCACCATTCACTCTATAGACACTCAAATACTTGATATGAGGGTAAATGAGTTTTAACTCTTGTCAATTCTCACTCGCCTCATCTCTCACTACTCTTTTCCTTTTCTGTGTGAGTCGCACCCACCCATCCTATTGCCTGAGGTCATGGTGTCCCACCCCAAAAGCAAGCCTTGGCAAATTCCAGCACATACAGTAGGGGCTGCCAGCAACCCCCTGGATACACTTTCTGGCTTGGCCCAGTCTCTGTACATAATACCTGCCAGGCTCCAACAGGTGAGGCATCAGAGAAGACATTACTAAGTCGAAAAGAGTCTTATCCACTGAGGGGAATGGCAAGTTCCCATGTGTAAATTTACAGCTATTGCGCTCGATGTTGCGCCACTTCCAACCGCCCACCCGCACGCCCCCTCAGTGAGTGCAAGCCAGCCATTATGCCATGGAGTGGGATGGAGCACAAGATGTATTTGATGATTCTGTTGCACCATAATCCATATCAACGCACCTCTAAAAGCACTTTAAAGTCATACATTTCATGCAGACACTTTAGAAGATGTACTTTTCACAATGTTGCGGCCTGTAAACAGTTGCCTTTTGGCTCCAGTCTCACAGGAGCTGTACTCCACAATGCAGCAGGGCTTGACACTGCCTTGACGCCGCACAGATAACCATGCATTGGGAATGAAGGGGCTATTTGGCAGGGAGAGGTAGTGACACACCCTCTGCCTAGAGGGCACTATTCAGCAGTGTCTCTGCATAAGCTCAGGGGAATCACAGCTTTCAAACTTCAGAAACACACATGAATTGCAGTACTTGGAAGTTTGGTGCCATCATTTGCTATAATTTGCAATGCTAAGTGAAGAGGATGCAGGTGAATAAGTTGCAGCCTAAGTGAAATGAAATAGCAGGATATACACTTTCGCATAATATTTACACAAGTTGCCTTCTGTTTCAGTTTTGCCCTGATTGCCCACAGTCAAAATTAGTTCTTCTCAGGCCATGGCAGTCTCAGATGATGTCAGACATTTTTATGGCAATGTCGCTTTTCAGTCCAATACAAGCTGGTGCTCTCCAACTCCAGACACCCCACATTAAAGCTGTGTTTGTCATTATACTGTCTGAATGAAGGTTTTGATTAAAATTAAAAAGGAGGCAGTTAAAAAAAGGCAGATATCCGCTTGACCTAGTACCAAATGCTGAAACATTTATAATTAGTACATTTAAAAATGTGCCTGCAGCTGTAACGTGAGGCCTAACTTTACACTTAATGTTAACTGAGTACTGGGGTCAGTAGGAAACAGTTTAGCTAATACTAACTTCACAAGTAGGTTACAATGTCGAGTTTAAGGTTCAGAGGTACCCTTTTTTTCATTGGTGCGTCACAAAGTTTGTCACCGCGCTTTGTCTGTAGGCTAACGTTAATGCTCTAGCTAGTTAAATATTTAATATTTTTTTAAAAATTAATTAAAAGATGTATTTAAAAGACAACTTCAGATGTATACTTAATATAGTCTGCATTCAACTCGTCATCCATCTCTCAATCTGAGTGCAGTCTATTTATTGAAAGTTACCTACCTGGAACAATAAAGCATAGTCGTTGTTGCAATGATGACTGAAAGATTTCCAGCCAATCAGAAACGACTACATCCGCGTATTTGGTAGGTATAACCAGACCATAGGCTGTATTACCAGACCAGTTGAAAGAGGGGCCGGCCTAGTATCACATTTTGGAGGTTAGTTAGGAAAAATCATCCAGATTATGCATGAAAGGGTCACCGCAAGCATCCACCACCAACTGGCCACCACCAAATTGTGACCTGACACAAACAACAAAGTCTCTAAAATGTTTAAAATTATTCAAGCTGTTCATATTTCATTTATTCGATTAACCGTCTCTAATTATATAGTCATCTATAAAAATATGTTTTATACATTTGATTTCCCTACATGGTCTGAATGCCGTTAAAGCCCTCTTCACACTCTTGAGAACAAAATTGTGGTGGGGAAATACTTTCATTGTATTGACAATTTAAATGACTTAAAGGGTACAGGAATCACTGTATAAAAAGCTCACTATATTCAGGGAAAGTCTCCACCAGTTTGCTCTAAACTCCAAATTCCACAAACACACCAAGAACATGACCTCAGTATTGTCAGTGACAACCAATATTATCATAAATAACCCTGTAGTAAAAACAGCCATCTCTATTGTTAATATTTTTTTGAAAGGGGATGAATAAATAAGTAATGACAAAGTGGAGCTCAATGGCTATCATAAATGAATAATTTACAATACATTCACAAATAAGTTTTATTTTAATCTTTTTATACATTATAATCATATCCAACACATTTTTATATTATAATAAAATGACTCTTCTCCCTTGTCATTTACATAAATCAAAAATTTGTATATTAAGACTGCAAAATATTACTCCTGTAATTTTTGTATATAGCTTTGTACACATACAAGTGACAATGCATTCATTTTGCTCGGAACGAACGCACATTTTGGGGGGCGGGGAGATAAGAAAGGGCAGCCATAAGCAGAGAGAATACAAGAGCTCTAGCAAGACGGCAGGCTAGCAAGTAACACCACCACCATCATGTGACCAACACTGACCTGGGTTTGTACTTTCACCACAATTAATTAAGTTAAATCGCAGGGGAAGTGTTTTCAATTGTATTTGTACCCAAGTCTTTTCCAAAAGCATGCCACTAGGCTGGTTGTGTCCCAAGAGAAAGCTTGGAGCGCCACACGTAGCAGTACAGTGAAAACAAACCAAATACACTTCAGGTGAAAAGTACAGACCAACAACAACAAAAAAAAAAAGAAAAAAAAAAAAAGAGAAAAAGTTAGTCAACATGATTGAAACTTCATATGGGACATTGCAGAGATTCAGGCTTTTGATTAAAAAAATAAAATTAAAAAAAACACAACACCACCAGCTAATCATCCCCATCATGATCTTGGGAAATAAAATACACATACAGTATTAGAAAGATAATAAACCATGCTATATCATCCCACAAACACAGTTTGATCATTGTTTTCTCAATGTCAATATTCTGGCATATATCAGGCCTCCACAGCATATGCCTCCTCACATGTGAGAGACACAGTGTGGGATGTAAAATGAAATGCATGTTGAGGAAACAATGTCAACACAATCAAGAGTGTAGATCACTAAATGAAAAAAAACCCAAAACATTCAAGGTATTTTGATATACTGTTCGTGAATGTGCATACACAAACTGACCAGGCATAAAAAAACAAACAAACCAAAAAAAAAAAAAAAACAAACACTAGTCTTGAGTACCCTCTTTGGTTTGTGATGTTCACAAAAATGATCTTTAGAGAGATCGCTCATTTACCAAAACGTGAAAATGACTCCATAGACGCCCATTTGTCTCACGCACTCTACTCACAAATTTGATTATTATATTGGAAATAATTGCAAGGTCTCTGCAGAGAACATTTTAGCATAAATACATTTGACAAAGGGACATTAAATCAAAAGAGCTGCATTCACCTTCAATAAAACCAATTGCATCTAGATAATCTGTTTGGATTTCTGTCTGTTTGGAAATCACTAGTCATTTATTAAAATACAATCCCACAAGCCATCAACTGTTGCCATACAAAAGATTAATACAGAATATTTAACAATACAAAAAAGAAGTTTGTCAGTCAATGCAAATTCAGCTGACACACTGGCAGCCCCTTCAGTGCTTTACATCCTCTGCAGCAATGTGGAAACATGAGCTGTGGCTACTCTTGACACTGGCATGGTTAAGCTGTGGTCTTACAGTACAATGACTCAACGGGCCCTGCTGCTGGTGAAGAAATTAATGGGGGGGGGCAAAACAGTTTTTTTTTTTTGTTTTTTTTTTTACCCAAGAGCAAGATGAAAAAAAGTGCCAATGTGTGTGATGGCTGTATGTGTAGTATATTTATGTGTATGTAAGCAAGACCCAGAGGTGTGGTCAGGGCAGTGGGGGCCTGTTCACTCAGTGCTGCGGGTGGGAGTACTGGGCTGGTTGAGGCCCATGGTTTTGCACAACCAGCCGGCAAAGTCCACTTCCTCCACTTCTGATCGCTTGATGAATGTGTGACTCTGAAAGAAAAATAAAAAGCGACACCACTGTTTGCACTGCTTGCATCAATAACAAAAAAATAATGATCTCGTAATCAAACTAGCAGATGAACAAAAATTAAAGTTCAGGTACCCACCATCAGCATCTTCAGATCTGCTCTCTCAGCTGGGTTTTTGATCAAACTGCACACACAAATGACACCAAAAAGGTTACCGACATGCAAGACTATAGAACTGCTTCTGTCAATGAAGGATTAAGTTTTATTTTTTCCCCCAATCTCAGATCTCACTAGACTTGTTTCTGTTAACACCAACTGCTGTCTTCACATCACATGACATTAAAAACACAAACTTAAGTCCTCTACATTATCTACTTTAAAAGCAGATAAGTACTTGTTTGGTAGCTCACACTAAAAATGCTGTTGCCAGTGCTCACCATTTTGTCACAAAGTCCTGGAAATCATTGGTGAAGACCCCAAGCGGCAGTTTAGGCGGTGGCTGAGGAGGAACCAAGAATTAAAAGATCAAAAACAGAACAATTAATGCAAATGTTTACGGTTTGCTTGTGTGTAGAAACAGAAATGTGTGTGTGTGTTTAAGAGAATAAACACAAATTGGCGTTTTCTCAGACCTCATTCACAATGTAGTCCAAGAGTTCAAAGATGGCCATGGCAGGTCTACTGTCCATCCCATGTCCTGTGGAGAACAGCATTTCATGCACACAATTACAAACAACAAATTAGTTGTAATAAATTAATTTAAATATCTTAAGCAAGCTTTTTGTTTTTATTAAAATTATATTTGAAAGCTTTTATCATGAAAACATGAATGTAAAAAGTCTATACAAATCGAGACGCATAGGTTTGCAAATGTTTGTGCGTTTCCTACCGCTCACGGGCCTGCCGGGTGGTCTAGGCCTCTGCGTGTTGGTGTGTGGCTCTCCCTCGGCCCCGTCCATAACGGCTCGTCCGAAGATGGCCTCCAGCTCTTTGGCTTCTGGCGGAGGGATGGGGTAGCGGCCAATCGCCAGCTCCACCAGGGACAGACCCATGCTCCACACGTCAGACTGAACAGAGTAGTGAGTGCCCTGCAGTCTCTCCGGCTGTTGAGAAACACACAATCTACGTCAGAGGGAGCAGGTAGAGCCAAGATGCCAGGCAGGAGAGAGGGTTCGGCAGAGGACTGGGTGGGGTAGGCACAGGAAGTGGAGGATAGCATAATGGGAGGGGGAGAGGAGGAGGGGGATATTATGGCAAGAAGCGTTGGGTGTGGTGAGGGCAAGAGGACAGAGGATGGGAGGGTTTGGCAGGAGGTAAAGAGCAGCTTTGGACTGTTTTAGTTAGAAGGGTGAGCAAGGGCAGGTGTGTGCATTGGGTATGAGAAAGGGCAAGTGTCTCTACACCACTGGTGCTTTGTGGGTAAGGGTTGGGAATAGGACGCACAGACTAGCAGCTTTCGGCACTGCACCCACCAGGTGTCTAAGAGTGAGGGGAAAGAAGGACGAGAAAGAGTGAGCACAGTTGCCTCGCTCATTGCCAAAGAGCCCTTTCCTGGGCACAGCCCTCAGTTCTTGGCAGGGGAGTGAGGGAGGGCCAGAGAAAAGGAAGGCAGAGGGCGGGGCCAGTGAACAAGAGCAATGTGAGAAAAGAGGAGAAGGAAAGTGGGGATAGGGCCAGAGGAAAAGGGGTGGGGGCGCAGGCGTGCAGAGCTGACTCACCGACATGTAGGAGCGCGTTCCAACAAAGGAGTTGGCCATGGAATCTATGAGCTGGCCGCTCACACCAAAGTCGCACAGCTTGATTTCTCCGCGAGAGTTGACCAGGATGTTGGAGGGCTTGACATCTATGTGGCAGAGGGGTCGAGGACGAACAAATGTACATTAAGTTTTCAGTGAGACTCGTCTTCATACTGCATCTCATCCGTCATCCACACTCAATCCATGTACAATTTCAGGATGAGAGAGGACTGCTTACAATAGGAAATCATGGCTAAACAAAAAGCAAATAAGTACACCCCTATGTAGGGATTAGAGGCTGTTTCGGATTCCTGTGTGATTTCTGCGAGATGGGAGTCAATTTCTCTATTCATCATGGGACTGGGACGGGATATATAAATTTGAATTTCTAATATGAATAAATGCTGCGTGCATCTATATCTACTTCATGTGAGACACGAATATGTGCAGGCTTTGGTAACAAATTTCCCTCCTGGGACAGTAAACATTAATAACAAAAGCTTTCCGATAGCAAATAGCTTTTGTACATTAAAAAATAAACAAATATACAAAAGAAAAATATTTCTTGCAACATAGAATGACTACAGAGACAAAAAGTTAAACCATCACTACAGTCTATCAAGAGGGCCGCATCTGTGGTGCTGCGTCTATCTAGCAAGGTGGAAAATAGTCGCGACTCAAGCTCAGCCCTTGTTATAAAACAAGCCCGGGCCTCCACATTTCCCGCTCCCACCGAACAACATCCTGCAAAATAATGGGGTAAGACTGTGCCCTGCAATCTGCCCTCTGTGGTGTGTGACCCCCTCCCACCGGCCAAGGACACGTGAGGAGTGGCTGAGAAAGAGGTGGCCATGAAAGAGCGGGAGAACGATGGAGGGAGACACGGGAGGGAGGGGTCAACAAGGCGCGGCTGCTGTATAATCATGTCTGAGAGGCTGTAATTACCGCCTGAGCTCACAGACAACCGTCCTAGAGTACCACCGACCCTGTAGCACAGCGAGACACTGATGTCTGCCTACTGCCTTCACCAGTACCATTCATGACAACACACCCATGGTTCCTCCCTGGTGTGCTGTGGAAACCCAGACTGCCCTGGACTCTACTATGGTGTGACTTGTGATTGTTTGAATGCAAAGATAATGTTTTTTTTTACTAAACCTTTTTTTGCTTCATGTTTCAAATTTCAAAATCAGGAACTCGTGGTATTCCCAAACAACAGTTTGCCTTGTGGTGAGCGTGCTAAAGTGCTTAAGATGTTGATGCAGTACATATGGAGGAAAAAAGCATGAAGACAATTAATACAAATCTGATCTGAAAAAGTACAGGGACGTCTGCAGCCGGGTCTAGTTAATGTGGTCCATTTAAAGTGGTTTCACCAACAGCAAAAAAAACAACAACAAAAAAAAACGCTTAGACATTTGGAAATAGCAATAATACCTATGTGCTTTTTGTTAGTGTGCTTGAGCATGTTTTAGCACAGCAAGGATAATGTCAGTGGAAAATTGAAGGATAATCCTGCATTTCTATCCATGCTTTTCTTTTTTATAAACGTGATGTTTAGACTGTAACATTTGCATGGTCTGAATCTCTGCGGGTTGCCTTACAAGCAACTGCAAAATTTAGCTACCACTAATACTGAACATTATATTAGCCACAAACGGCCATTAAAGAAACAAAAAAAAAACCCAACGTATTCTTTCCAAATTTCCTGTAACCTGAACAGACTTGCCCTTGGTCATTTCTATAAATTTTATTGCTAATACCAGACAAAAATAACAAAAAAAATCTCTCTTTCTTTAACAACATTGTGATATTCATGTATTTGTGATGCACAAATGAATCAATAGCACCAAGACAACATGAATGTACACAATACTACACTCCACACCTTAATGTCCACATACACCCTGATCATCATCATAGCCAATAATTATGTTAGTCTATCGCCCATCATTTGATTTTGTAAACTACACACCACAGTGATCTGAAATTGATGTTGCAGAAATGATTTTGAGAGCAATGCGAGTCATTAAAACTAGAGAACGCCCTTACCTCTATGCATGATCTGGTGCTTCTCCCGCAGGTATGCTAATCCTCTCAGTACCTGTAAACAAGAGAGCAAAACATTAACATCTCACACACACACACACACACACACACACACACCATTCCCTGTGTAGATATCAATTTAAAAATTGGTTATTTGGACTTGATGCAAGAGTTTAAGTTGAGTAAAATACAGTAAGCCCTGTTGTTTGTGACTCATGCATGACCGCTAGTTAAGCAACACCACAAAAGACACACACCCACAAATAGCAGTGCATTTGCAAAAAAAACCATATGTTAACAAGCTTTAAGAATCAAATAAATATCAATTCATACCACTGCAACCGATTTTAAAATGACATACATATCCGGTAAGCTGCTCTCAAGTCAAAAGGTAGAAACTACATTTGTATTGTATTAATTAGTGAACTACATACAGCTATGCTAACTTTCCCCAGGATTTCTTCTGGGATTCTCCTGGCTTCCTTCAGGACCTGGTCCAAGGATCCCCCATCCTGCAGAGACAAGTTGCACAACATAAATCTGACATAACCATTAAAACAAACTTCCCCCCCCCAATCAAATAGACAACATACTGGTATGTTCATTGGTTGCAAGCCCTGCTAACAGTCTCTCACCATGTGCTCCATACAGATGCTGATCTCCCCATCACTGTAAAAGGCCCCATAGAAGCCCACAATGTAGGGGGAGTTGCATTCATGCAGCACCTGCAGCTCTCTGATAATCTGGTTTCTGATGGCAGGCTTGATTTCCAGGTGGATCAACTGAGGAGGGAATGAATGAGACCATAAACTGCTGTTCTGACAAAAAGAAATGCACCCGATGCTGTTACATCACTCACTGACCTCCAAACATCTCAAGATAACGCATTTCAAAAGGTGGTGGTTGGCATAAATACAACACTTTCCAGTTCGTCTGTGTGATATGTTATACAACACATATTTGGGATTTCACATTTAAAGTAGTTTCAATCACTGACACAAACCACGTGAGTCTATATACACACCAAATGTCTGAGAATTTACACCTATGTTTTAAAGTAGTGATAACCCCCATAACAAATGCAGTTTTCAAAAATTGTGTCTCATCATTTGTAGAACTTTTAGGGGAAATTCAACTTGCCTGTCAACACACACCTAACGGCTCGACAGCCTACAAGCTTGTGCTTGCTTGAGTTGCTGCTGTAGTGTCTGCATGGAATCCCAATAGCTCGTAAACTGTGCACCCTACGTTATGATCTAAATAATACAACGCTATGATGCAGGAATACTTGACTATATTTGCGAGAATAATGTTTTGTTTTTTGTTTTTTTAAATCGCACAAAATACACAAGCTGAGGATCCCTTTAGGTTTTGTTAAAAAAGGCCAAAATATGTACTGCAAATCAGTGTGTAAAACACACAAACATCTTTTATGTCAAGGTGCCGAATCCAAAAAGTAGGTACTATTTAATTTCACAAGGAGTCCCAACACTGCAGAATGCTCCCTTTCGGAAACAGTCTCTTTCATTCATTAACAAGAGTACAATGTTTTGAGCACAGTTTGGCTCTTAATTAAATTTTGAAATTAAAGAAACGTTGAAAGAAAAACTGTTTTTGAAAGGGAGCAGCCAGACAGACATTTTATGGTGGAAAAAGGATTTGCAGAGAAACTCCTGCACAGTCTAATTTGAAACTTGGTACTACACCTTCATCAGGAAAAATGAGTACCAAATCTAGTATCAAAACGTTGTCACCTTATAAATTTATTTTTGCAAGTTAAACAGCGCGTGGGAGTTTCTTTGCAACTTTTGACCTACTCGTCCCCCTCTGATGCACCGGTCTCATGTTATAGCTGTGCGAGGTAATTTTCTGTTCCGAGTCTATGGTGGAACAATGAACCTGCTTGTAAACCTCAAACATATCTTTGCCACTTCTGCATGCTTTGCACTGCAATTTGTTCTTACTTATGAGATAGATAGATAGATATGCCGCCAATGATTATAATCTGTGATACGCTGATATTAAGATTTATCTAATGGTTATTCTCCTGTTCTATTGGAAAAAAGGTCTCAACTTTGCATTTTCCTTTAACTGCCCTTGTACATTCTCATATACTTCTGGCAAATCCTGATGTGTTGTTGCTGCTTTGAGATCATGGAGCATGGTGTGCTTTTCTCCACACAGCAAGTCAGTGCGGCTCTATGCAGAAGTGGCTGCAGCAAACCAAGCCAGCAAGAGTGTTATGGTGCAATGATAAAAATCTGTACTGCACTGGAATTCCTAAAAACAAAACCTCTGGAATGTGTTTTATTCCCTCCAACAGTCACACTTCACCTGTAACAACAACAAAAAAATTCAGCAAATGTTCATTTTCACCTTCCGGGCCATAACCAAACCCGAGGGTTTGTGGCGGACCTTGTTGACCACTCCTCCATTTCCAGCACCCAACTCACATATGGGGTCAAAATCCTCATCCTTCAGTTCCCCAACCTGGGCTTTCTGGGTGAGAAAGGCTTCCAGTCGTTTCCTCTGTTGTTCGTCCAGGTCAAGTTCACCCAGTTTCTTTTGTAAGGCTTCAAGGTTGGCTCTGTGAGGAGGAGGCAGACGGTTCAGCAGGGTTTAATACACAGATATGTCAACATTTAAAAGGGTAGTGCGTGATATTAAACTTATGCAGAGCTTGTAAAAACACACTTTACAGGAACTCACTCTTTAACCCAGGTACAATTTACTTTAACTCATGTTAGGGCCACTCACTCAGATGCAGCATCAATGGTGTTGGAGGTGGCCTGTCCTTCCCCAATGGGCGTTATGTTCAGGGGAACGGGTCTTCTTTTGGGAGCCATTTCAAGAAGTACCCTAAACGACTTTCTCAAATATCGCACTAACCTGCAGTGAGCTGGGAAGCTGCTAATCTGGCCGTTTCCTTGTTCGAAACCCAAGTGTGAAAAAGCAACAGGATCAGCTCTAGATGGCTAACAACTTGGCTAGCTAACGTTAGCAAAGTTACTATACTTTCGGTAGCATGTCAGTCTGCTATTTCGGTAATTCGTATCATGCCGAGGTGCTCGTTAAAAGTCAGGTCGTTTTCCGGTGCATCTATCGCTTTTGGAGTGAAAACATTTCTATTTTTCTGCTTCTTCTGGGTTATCTACCTGCTGCTACTAGCCACTAGCCTACTAGCTGCTTCGAGCTAGCACCAGCCCCTGGAAAAATCGTGCCCTGCGTCTTTCTGCCCTAATGTGCAGCCCCTCTTCTCAGCTTTCACAAGACAGCGAGCCGCCACGGGTGTACCGGCAGCTACACCGGGAGGCCGACTCGACTGGCAGCGTCCAAGCAACAAATCCCTCCGTCTTTCAGTCCGAGGTGTGGGGCTCTCAAGCGAAAAAGGGCTTTGGCTCTGGTTGATGGTGCTTCAATACAGGAAGCAGCAGCTGCAGCATCAGATCTGTGTGACACCCACAGGGAGAGCCCTTCATAAATAGCGCGAGACTGAGGCCCTCTGACAAATGGATGCGAGAGAGGCAGCGAGCTCACGGGAGGTGTACGATATCTGCAGTTTGTGCTAATACCTCATGTACGCTCTCTTTAATGAGGTGAAAATCCATTTTAACCACATCTTATCCAGCACCTGCTGCTTTCTTATTTGTTTTAATGGTAGATAGTAAACACGCCGCGAAGTACACTACTGCCTCCCAGTGGTAACAAGAGGGTACAGTTGATTTGCAATAGATTATAATAATATATAATATTGTAAATATTCAGTTACCTCTTGTTACCAATACCAATAAACTACCGTTTATAATTATTGGTAACAAGAAGGTAGTAAGATTATTTTTTAAATCTTGTGCACACAAGATAAAAAATATATAATATTATGGGACTCCATAGTTTACTGTTGATTGACAATAGATTATATTATTATTGGTAGTTTATAATTATTGGTAACAAGAGGGTACTGTTGATTTTTACAACTTACAATTTATTATTATTTGTAGTTTATTATTTCTGGTAAGTAAAAGGAACTGAAGACTTAAAATAGATTTTAGTGTATTAATATTGATAGTTTATTATTATTGGTAACAAGAGGGAATGACAATAGATTTTAGTTTATAATTGAATAGTATATGGTTGTTTTTGCATGATATACTGCATACTCTACTATATTTCTGTCAGAACTTGAATGCACAACAACAAACATAAAAAAATAAATCTATTTCTGAAACAACTACTAAATGGACCTTGTGGTGTTCTGTCAACTGCTGTAGAGACAGCATAGTCCAGGTGAACCCAGAGTGCATGTATGGTATATGTTGTTGTCAGGCTTTTTCCAGTAAAGACATTTTGACATATCACAGTATTAAAAGCACAGTTCCCTTTAGCTGCTTCACTTTCAGGGTCCTGGTATTGTTCATGCTGGCTCATGGTCACACTATCGTGGCTCACTGGGAACCAGATATAATGTACAAAAAGGAAAGAAAATTGTAAAAATTTCTTATCAAAAAGAATTCTTGGCTTTGGATTTTTTCAGGTCCTGGCTTACTAATTCACACTTCATGCTTTATGTCTACTGGTTATATTCAAAATACAATGTTTGACTTTTCCAGTATTTTGCCATCTGAGAAATGGTCAGAATATTTCAACATATATTCAACAGATATTTGAATTAATAGAGGACTGCTTGCGTGCAGTCATCATACAGTTGATCCACATTGAGCGGCCAAGGAGTTTAAGGCTCTGGCCATGAAGTCGCAGCACTCCTGGCTCGAGTTCAGCGTCCCTTGCATGTTACTCATCCCTTCCTCCTCACATTTCCTGTCAGTTACTGTCTGCTGTCTAATAAGGACCTAATCCCCCCCTCCCAAATTAATCAAAATTTAACTACGACGCCAAGAAAGTTAAGTGACTCAGTTTCACAGAAGGCTAAATTTACACAAGAAAGATTAAGATCAACCTCAGGTAAAGAAAACTAATGTTTTCGATGCTGGAAGATGAGATGCATGTGTCCTCGTGGATCCTGTCCGGCTGAATGCATACGCTTTTCCAAATAAAACGATGGCACACATGTATTTAAGAACTGATTTTAATTAATTCCACACGTCAATAACAGCTGTTAGAATACGATCATTTTAAATTTTACAGTTTTATCCTCAACAGGCATCAAATGTGTCCCCAGATCTGAGCATTTGGTACAAGACATAAAAATCTCCACCTTAACCCGTCCTTCCAGTCCTCTGTGGCATCAGCTTCAGGTGCTGTTGCCCTCAACAGCTTCTTATTGTCAGTTTGCCTATAGGAACAACTGGAGGCAATTCAAGGCTTAATAAAATATTATTTAGATTTTATTGTCTTTTAATATGAACATATAAAAAAAACACAACAAACAAAACATTTACATCATGGATTGTAAGCCTCTGCCCATGCTACCATATGCATTATTATAAGAGATGCCACTACAAAAAGACCAGACCCTCAGCTCTCTCCAGCTCCCAAACAACCTGCAAACACATCTGGCTCAGTTCCACAGAAGCAACCTGCACCACCTCTCATCTTTAACCATAAGGCAAAGAGAATTCAAATAATGGCCTTCTATACCCATCAACAAATTAACTGTAATTTTTTTATGTATAGCAGTTACTTACAAATACAAATTGCCTAGTTCATGACAACTATCAAGAGTTCTTACATTATTTTGCCTCAAAGCACTTCATAAATGAAGATCCTTTTAAGGGGCAGACTGATGTATAACTGAGAAAGTGCCATCAATCAATTTTGTATTGATTATCAAACATTTTTCACCAGTATATTGATTTTGTAAGTTATATCAGTGTCAAAAGGAGGAGGAGAAAAATGGAAGACCATATTTGACTCTACCTGTCAGAGGATGTACTTGCAACAGTGAGGCCCCGGATCAGTGTGTAAATGTCACTTCTCTGTGTGTTTGAGAAAGGCAAAAGAAAACCAGATTCTGTGATAATCTAACCGCAACAAAGGGATGACAAGATAGGGAAGCATACAATGCAGAACTAATCTGAGTCACTACTTTCCCCCCCTCCCAAGTCTCTCACAGTAGAGTAGGACAGCCGCATTTTCTAGTTTCACATTTTCTGATTCCCACGAGATGTTTGAGCACAACTGATCACAATGGTCGGGGTCCTTGATTAGTACTCACTACATGATGCCTTTAAAAGAAATAAGCCATAAACACAGGATGAAGTATCAGATGAAAGTGCAAACAGCTCTAACAACACAGCAAAACCATTTGTCATCTTCAAGCGAATGCAGCTGGCCTTAGGCAAACCCAACGCCTGCACATGCGGCCCGAGTATCCTAATCTGAGGAGCAGCAATCACATACCGACAACACTAGTGCAAGTGCAGAGGAATATTAGTTGTAGGCCTACAGCACGTAGCAATTAAAGTCCGATTCTATTCCAGCCAATAGATGTGACCTTATCTACATCGAAAGCAGGCCGAGGGGGATTGTTGGTTGGAGCGGATCCACTTGTTCCAGACAGGCCCATTTGTAATCCAATCAATGACTTTAAGCTTGGTGGGGTTGCACTTATTGACACTTGATTAAGTTTCGTTGTGTCAGACATGTTGGACCCAACGTAGAAAAGTACTCTGAACTGTGCTTTGACCCAGGTTAGATTCATTCAGAGGAAAAGAGAAAAAAAATAAAAATAAGGAGCATTCATCAACAGCACAGCCATGAGCCCAGACCAATTCCAACAATCAAACCACAACAGCAGAGGCATCCTGCTTTCTGCAACTAATAGCTCCTGTCTGTACAGAACTACAGCCAAATATTATGTAGATTTAACTGTTAAGAGAATGTATAGCAAGTCAATAAATATGATACTTTGAGAGACGGTCACCAAAATGTGGGGGTGGGGGGAGGATGACAGCACTTCTGAATTTGTTCTTTCCCGCAGATTTTTTTTTCCTGCTTCTCGGTCCATTTCTTTTACTGGTAAAAAAAAAAAAAAAAAAAAAACCACATCCAATACACCCAAGGAAATCCTAAATGAAATAAAACATCTTCTCTCAGACTGGGGTATCATCTGCTGTCAAGCTCAGCAAGCCTTAAAACATCCAGCTCCAATCCTCACCACTCGACAAAATAAAGGCACCAAAATCTCGTAACCATATCCTGTCAGTGAATTCTTACAATCCATCTGCGATGGCACACCTGCCGTACAGTAATTTTGATGACTTCCATGGACAATGCTGATATCAACCCCAATAAATCCTGTTATAATAAGATAACTGCAGTGATGTTTTACAGAGTGGTAAAGTTCCACCCACACCTTGTTGCATCACTGACACCTACAGTTAGCTCGGTTATCCACAAACTAACTCGGCCTTCAACAAAGATTTTGTTGCTGCAGGGGGAACAGAGCTGCACGGGATCATGGAATAAAAAAAAAAATTAGAACAAAACAACAAAAATCTCCAGTGTAAAATTGGCTTCAGAAAGACTCAATTCTTCTGTCCTCCGCTTCTTTCTAAACTAGTCTCTGGTCAGTCTGCTAAGTTTTTATGACTGAGGTAGGTTCTCTTTATCTAAAGGACAAAATAAAAATGGAAAGCATCACACACTGAGGCCAGTATTGTGTTCTGCCCTTTCATAACTAAAAATGATAAATTCCTGAAAAAACCTTTTCAAGCTTTGAATTCATTCTCTGAACAAAGAAATAATAACACAATGCGAGAGGTTTAAATTTGCATCACACTCCAGATATCTCTGCCTTGTCCTCCCCCAAATTATCCATGCTCTTTCCATTAGTTGTTTTTGACCTTCTACCAAAAACTTCTGAGGAGCCTCCGTTTTCAACTTGCCTGTTCATCACAAATGTGACAATAATCACAGACGCAAACATTTAACGCCCAACGGCTGAAAAAGCCAGTAATTCCAAGTCAAATACAAAGAGAGATGCGGTGGTAGAGAGGGAGTAGTCTGAAAAGAGGGGAGGAAGGTGGGTGGGGTTAGGGGTGGAGTGCTCGATCCATTCAGTCTCTTTAGTAGAGGCAGGGCGGTACAAATATTCACTGCAAGGTGACGGTTGGCCAAAGAGAGTTAGAGTTGCTTCCAGTGGTGTACAGTACAAGGAGGAATCCTAATCACTCTAGATTCAAGATTCATTAACAGTGCATGTTAAGTGTGTTTGTTTTATCTGGATATAAACCAGAGCTGCTGAAAGGCTCTGACGATTGGGGCGTAAGGGAGGGTCGTTGCATTTAGTGGATTACGGTGTTCCTGTCCTCGAGTTTTTAGCCCCCTGCCTCTCTGTCTCTGTGTGTGTGTCAGTTTATGAGGGGACAGAGCTGTGGGGTCAGTAGGCAGTGACCAGGTCCTTGTCGTAGTTGTATCGGCCCCTCTTTGGGGCAGGACTGTCGGCGCTGTCCTCAGTGTCCTCACTGTCGCCTCCTGCCCCGCCACCTTCCTCCTCAGAGGAGGAGTCAAGAGTCAGATCTACCACTGCACCTCCTCCCGGTGCCACAGCAGGTCCTCCTGTGACTCCAGCCATCCCCACGGAACTGCTTCCAGATTTGCCCGTCAGGCTGGTGCTGCTGTGGGCCGGTGAGTGACCGTTTGCCTCAGGAATGCCTGCAGACATAAAGGCCATTTTAAAATTGATTTATAAAGTGATTCACAAAAGGAAACTAATACACGGGACTTAAAAAAGAAAATCCACACATTGTGGAAGTTAAATTAACAGGGTTAGACACTTACATATATCAACAACAGGATACTCCGGTGTGTTGCTGCGTTCTCTTTCCCTGTCCCTCTCCTTTTCATCTCTGATGGGTCGCCAGGAGCCATCGGTTAAGTACTCAATCTCCTCAATGTCCTCACTCGTCTCTTTCAGGATCTCAGATAGCAGCCTGAAATGCATACTGCTGTTTAGAGTCATCTCACAAAACAGATTTCGCACCAGAAATCTGTTTTGCATTCAATTCAAACATTATTAAGATGAAAAATCAACAAAATAGGCTTGAATCCTTGGCTGTTCTTTATTATCAACTGAAAATTGCATTAATTCCTTATATTTTACAAAACAGCACTATAAACTTTCAGTAATTAAACTGTTGAAACTGACACCTACAGAGATCAGTTAAAAAAACAACTTTCAAATCCAAGCTTAAATTAAAAAATGCAAATGTACCTCAACGCCAAACTGTAACACAATGCTTTCAGTCTTTGTGAAAGTAAGGGAGTGCCTGTGAGAGTTGCTTAGAATTGTCAGGAAACTACACGCCCAAATTGTTGTGGATGAAAATATTTTATCAACATGGATAAAATAGGACTGCAGGCTCATCTGTGTTTTTCCTATGGCATGATTAATTCACTATTCTGTTGGTGACGAAATACCATAAAGAAAAGACAAAATGAAACAGCAGACTGATCATGGATACATTCATTCATTTTGCACCTGCACAGCACTTTACACTGTCAACAAATGACTGTAGGTGTCTTCAGAATCACTTGCAGCAATGAGTGCTGTGTAGAAATAAAAGTGTTGAGCCCTCGACTCCCACGATTACATGGATTTCAACTTCTATTATAGCCTTGCTACATCACGTAAATCAAAGAGTCAACAAAAAAGCCCATTTAAAGGATCAAACCTTTTGGAATACAACCTGACCGCAGGCGTAGAAATAACCCCCCTCTTATGCCATGCAAAACATTCAAAGCTTTTACAACGAAAACATCATGCATCAAGAGTCCTTAAAATGCCCCCACATCTGCACAGCTTGAATTATTCACCCCAAGCTGGCTTGATAGCTAAAATTACGAGTGTAAATTTTCACAATTTACTAAAAGGAAGATGGTGCTGCAGGGGTGGGACAAGTCAGAGCATGCCTCTGTCTCCTTACCCATCAATAGTGAGCAGCTCAAAGGGAGCGGGCTTGTCACAGACGGGGCAAGTCCATGTGGGCTTCTTCTCATTCATCTGCAGGAAGAAGACTGCGTCGAAACACTGAAGATGAGCACAAGTTAAAACTCGACACGGCACACCGAGCCTCATCTTCACCAACTGGGGAGAGAGAGACAGTTAGAAAATTTATGAATTTGTGAAACTTGCCAGAACAACTGAAATAGAAAATGTGTAGGACAGTGAAGACTGGCCTACCCACATCTTAATATGTCAGGCATTATGATGAATGCATACTCACTGGACAGATGAGAGAAACCCGCAGGCCTGTTGTCGCAATTTCACTCTCTGGGTCAAAACGTAGTTTATCTTGGACTATGGATAAAATGGCAAACAAAACATCATAAGTGATATAAGAGGTTCAGATAACAATGTAATGTGTGAAATCAAACACAATCCAGTCCTACCAAAATTGCATTAACAAAAAGTTCAAGTCAGTGACTTGATTGAATGGAGTGTGTAGTTTTCATTCCATTCTTAGGATTTCAAAGAGAACTTAGGCAGAGTACAGAGGTAACACTTACTGCGTTCACGACAGCGTTCTGCACTCTCGACAGAGCAGAGTTTGAGCTGGCTGAAGAGGTCTGCCGCAGTGAAAACCCTCACTAAATACACTGCCACAGAGTACCGCTGGAAACACACAGATTCACAGGTTGTGAGAACATATTTCAAAAAGGTGTCTGAAGATTCTCAGTCATCCAGGTCATAGTAATCCAAGGTGGGTTTAAATCAAGGGCAACTGGACTTCGTTGAAGATACTTAAAGACGTTTTGCACAGAGGTTAAATAGCTGGGATTCAGTCAATCAGAACCTGAAGAAGCATCTTGGATGAGGAGCGAAAAGTCTCAGAGAATCTTTAACCAAGTCCAGCCGTCCTTGATTTTATTTCTAAAGGCTACCAACAGAGCAAAGACACAAAGTGAACCTAAAAAATAAAAAAACTGAAACATAACCCTATATTTATTATGGAAAGTAAGATCTACTTGGATTCACCATTCTCAGCATATGTTAGAAGAATTAAAGAAATCTACCTTTTAGAGCCCTCCAGATTATATAACTGTATTTAATGCAAAATATTCTCTTACATTATATGGGTCAATTACAAAAGTCACACATCTTAGGAAACCCAACACAGCAAATTCTTTCTATTAAAGAATTTTCCCTATCTTTTGTATCCTTGTTATAATTCCCTAGACACCAGGAGCACGTTAAAAAAATGTCTATTCTTAACAAAACCACCAGATTTTGATGGACTGAAATACCCACAACCCCAACCACAAGGTTATGGACTTGCATTGATTAAGTACGCTGAGCAATCAATTTTTTATTCTCACGTTCCACATCAAACAACCCCAAAAATGGTTGGTTTGCCTCAAAATCATCTTAGGTTCAACACACACACACACACACACACACACACACACGCTGCTGTCTGTTTAAAACAGCAGTATTTCAATCATGCGGTGGATAAAAGGAGGGTGTCAAAATACTGTAAAGACCAGCACTCCTCTCTCAAACATTTTAGGAAACACTACAAAATTTAAACAAGACTAGAGATTTTCTTAACTCAGCTATTCAGGCGGGTTTTATGCAGGCTTACTGTATGCTATCGTGATAGGGCCACCTCAAAACTCTGGGATAAAGAAAACACTATTAAAACAAGGAAAAACAGCATGCATTAAACGGTTTCTTATTGTTTACTTTCAACTTTCATGTTGCTCATCCCTAATTGGTTTACACAAAACCTCTAAAGGAGAGGGTACCAACAGGGGTGAGTGTCAGCCTTCGAGCTGTTTATTGGACCCAAATTTTAGAGACAACAGTCAAGAAGCTCGTTAAAGTAGTTCAGCTCTTGGCCATTGAGAGCTTTCTTGTTCAGTTAAACCATTCACAAATGAGTGGGACCCATGAAACACTTCAAGAACTACAGGTCCCAGCTGGTACTGGTGCACTGTGTATCTGTCAGGAGGAGCTGGACAGATTTTCTGAGTGAAAGACACCTGTGCTTGCCACCACCTCCCTGAGCTTTGCCAAAATGCGAGATTCAGCATCAGACTCTGACCTTGCCAAAGTTCCCCCAGGTGACAGTGACTCTGTTGGTGACATTGGAGAGATGCAACCAGGGAGTGATGTTCACAGGACGACAAGGACGACGGGGTTCAACGCCAGGCTTATTAGATGGGTAATAGCCCTGTAAACACACAATGCAAAACAATAATGTAAATTATTCAATATATTATCTAAATCAAAATGTTTGTTTAAATGACAGACATCAGAATTCCCTCTGTAGGGCTTAGATACAGTTTAAAAGACAAAGTAGTTGTTGGGCTCTACATTGTGACAGATGCACAGTCATTTTTTTAAACTGTGGGGCAAAAGACACAAGACAGAGCTGCTTGCTGGCAAAGAGTTGTGCGAAATGGAAGTAAGGGCTTAGTTCTCCTTGAGCAAAACTAAAGGAAGAGCACTGAGCAAGCTGCATGCGAATATTACATTACACTCTCACCTATTGTGTTTTTGTTTTCTGCTCTGCACATGCAAATATGTCTTTATTTATCCATACATCCAAAACAATAATTTGAAGCCTCCAATGTCAGGTTTTACGCCACATTTATTACATTACAAACTCAGCCAATGTCAAAAGGTATGGGGGAGCCTTTTATTCAGCACAGTTACCCAGCTAAACTTATTAGAAGGGCGGGACTATGTGGATTCCACTAAGGGAGTCCTTGTACTTTCCAAATCAAATAACAACACACTTGCTCTTAACATAACAATGATATACACTGCTCAAAAAAATAAAGGGAACACTAAAATAACACATCCTAGATCTGAATGAATGAAATAATGCTCCTGATGAGGTGCTCCTAGACAGTCTGTGGTGCAACGTGGCGTTGGTGGATGGAGCGAGACATGATGTCCCAGATGTGCTCAATTGGATTCAGGTCTGGAGAACGGGCGGGCCGGTCCATAGCATCAATGCCTTCCTCTTGCAGGAACTGCTGACACACTCCAGCCACATGAGGTCTAGCATTGTCTTGCATTAGGAGGAACCCAGGGCCAACCGCACCAGCATATGGTCTCACAAGGGGTCTGAGGATCTCATCTCGGTACCTAATGGCAGTCAGGCTACCTCTGGTGAGCACATGGAGGGCTGTGCGGCACCCCAAAGAAATGCCACCCCACACCATTACTGACCCACCGCCAAACTGGTCATGCTGGAGGATGTTGCAGGCAGCAGAACGTTCTCCATGGCGTCTCCAGACTCTGTCACGTCTGTCACATGTGCTCAGTGTGAACCTGCTGTCATCTGTGAAGAGCACAGGGCGCCAGTGGCAAATGCCAAATGTCCTGCACGGTGTTGGGCTGTAAGCACATCCCCCACCTGCGGACGTCGGGCCCTCGTACCACCCACATGGAGTCTGTTTCTGACTGTTTGAGCAGACACATGCACATTTGTGGCCTGCTGGAGGTCATTTTGCAGGGCTCTGGCAGTGCTCCTCCTGCTCCTCCTTGCACAAAGGCGGAGGTAGCAGTCCTGCTGCTGGGTTGTTGCCCTCCTACGGCCTCCTCCACGTCTCCTGATGTACTGGCCTGTCTCCTGGTAGCGCCTCCATGCTCTGGACACTACGTTGACAGACACAGCAAACCTTCTTGCCACAGCTGGATGAGCTGCACTACCTGAGCCACTTGTGTGGGCTGTAGACTCCGTCTCATGCTACCACTAGAGTGAAAGCACCGCCAGCATTCAAAAGTGACCAGAACATCAGCCAGGAAGCATAGGAACCACTCCTTTATTGGGGGTGTCTTGCTAATTGCCTATAATTTCCACCTGTTGTCTATTCCATTTGCACAACAGCATGTGAAATTGATTGTCAATCAGTGTTGCTTCCTAAGTGGACAGTTTGATTTCACAGGAGTGTGATTGACTTGGAGTTACATTGTGTTGTTTAAGTGTTCCCTTTATTTTTTTGAGCAGTGTACATTCTCTTCATCGTTCACTTTCCATTTTCACAGAGTGGAAATATGTACACCTGTATGCTGAACTAGAAAAGAAGACAAACGATAAACAGGAAAGGAGAGGTGGGAGGGAAGACCAAGTGTTGCCACCAAACATCATACAAGCCTTCCCATTCTCTTCCTACAGTATGAAATATTAACTAATATTTTTGTCTAATACTTAAACTGATCAATACAAAGACTCAAAGAGAAACCCAGTCTCTCTGTCTTTCCACTTAATTTACAGTTTATCTACTCCAACTTGGCTGACGTACTCCATTATTTTTCTTCCATCTACAGCTTTCTTACTGGCTACAAGGAATTATTTGATATTTGTCATGTTTGTGTCGTAGGGGTGCAACGGATCACAATAGTCACGGTTTGGATCACATTACAGTCGGATCAGGAAAAAAAAAAAGATTAGGGTTAAATTATTTTTACAATGTGCTACTTTGGCTCTGATGTAGATGCCTCTCTGTCTGTAGTCACCACTCTGTAGTCTCGCTCAATGTCCCGTCCACAGCACTATATGATTAGTTACACATGATGAGTAATAGCCCATGCAGCAGACGGGCAAAGAGACCGGAGCTACTCCAGTGAGCGAGCGGAGCCGTGTGTCAAAGGGAAGGCAGCAGATATTACTGAACCTGCAATAAACATCACAATCTTATGATCCATTTCCATGATGACAAGCATGCCCAGTGTAAAAATGCCCTAAATCACAGCCTTTCACTCAATGAGGCGAAAGTGACGACTTTTAAACCAGCAAACTGACTGTCTTTTCGGTCTCCTCCAGTGTATTTTGACATTTCTATGATATTTCATATTTTTCTGAGTCATTTCCTTACAATGTTGATTACCCACATAGTTCGCCAAATATTTTTTGACAAATAGCTTAATTTTGTGCTCAAAGTTGCAAAAGTTGCTTAGTTGTTAAAACGGGGTGGTGACGTATGACTATAGTAATTCAATACGTCATACGTCAATCTTCAAGCTTGCGCAGGCGCACTGTCATGCCTCGTTAAAAAACTGTCACGCCTCAAGTCAGAGCATCAAACCGATAGACATCGAGCTAGCTAACCAATTTATCATGTAATTTACTTAGAACTTACAGTAGGTATGTCTCGCTGTGTCTGATTGTCAGTTTGTCTTTTTAGTTTAGTTAGTCAAGTTAACAAAGTTAACTAAGTTGTAGTTAACCAGGTGTAGTTAGCTAGCATAGTTATTGCAGAAAGTAGGCTAACAGAGGGTCTTCATTTTATTTTTTGTTTTCCTCCTCTTGGTTTAGTGTGTTCATTTTCATTATGGCATTTGTGCGTGCGGTGTTGGATAACAGATGACAGAAAACGCCTCGCACTTTCACCTGCCACCGTCTTATATACAGTCTGCAACACGCATTTTACTGACTGCTGTTTTACCGATGCATCAGGGGAGGCACTTACCAAACCCCCGCGGTAAAGTAAGCGCACCATAAAACGTAGTGGGAGTTATCGTGTGCAGTGCGTGACAGGACCATCGACTGTATGATTGATAACAGCTGATACGCGCACACTAGTTTCTATCATGGGTAAGTAATAGCTACTCCTGCCAGACAGTAAAGTGCACTAAACTTTACACTGTAGTGATGTTAACACAGCATATCGTGAATGAACACTCCAGCCGGTCAGTGTTTGGTTGTCATGGTAATGTATTATGTCCGACTATTAACCACACCCCCATTCTCTGTTAGAGAAAGAACGTTCACCAAAAACGGCAGTTAAAACTGGCTGGAGAGGGGCTTTAACTGCAACTCTGCATTGAGATTTACAGATGCATTACTGTAAAAAGTAACAGCGGCAGTGTTTCACAGTATGATGGTTAAACTTTGCAATGTACTGTGCTGGCGGGGGGTCGGGGGTTGTTACAGCTCATGGATCAACTACGATCCGTTACACCACAGTTTGGTTGGTCTCATCTATTACTAAGTAATATGGTAACTGTAGAGCTGTTAAATTAAACAGTAAATGATCACAGTGTCTCATGCAGTTGTGTTGTCCGCCACCGCTACTACATTTGGCTTGAAGCTTGAGCATCTAAGACTTGAGTTTTCAACAGCAGCCTTTTGAATCGTAAAGCTGCCAAACTCCCATTTTTGTTTTCATAAACACGGATTTCGGACTGTTGTCTTTCCAGTTTAAAATTGTGATGACACACCTTATGAACACAACATTGCAAGACACTCATCTTGGATGTTTTAGCTTCCTACCAGCACTTGAACACATGACACTACAGCAGTTTGTAAGCCATGCAGAGAGTGCCAGCTGGAATTTAACATCAGTTAACATCCACCTGCATTAACTTGAATAATCCATCACTACCATACATTATGATGCTAGTAAATGGCAGTAAGTCCGACAGTAACACCCAAACCTGTGACCGTACTTGAAAACAAATGGCTTACAGTACTGACTGAGGACATTTTTTTAACGGGAACAGAACAAAAGCGCAGCTTTAGCCATGTTTGTGAATGCGGGGCTTGTCTTTTGGCAAGTGAATCAACTCACCGGCACATGACAGTAGGACTGGTTGACTTTGACAGCAATGTTGGGAGGATACTGGTCCTCCTGAACACCAATGGAGTCTGTGTAACAGATTCTGCAACAGAGAGTGATACGAGAGAGAAAGGTTATCGTAAGAATGTGTGACTGTTGAGCTAATCAGCATGACAGAATCTGTCATGTCTTTCAGTGCTTCAGAACCAGACTGTTCATATTAAAGTACCAGATATTCAATTTTGAAAGTAGATTATGGGGGAGATTAAAATACTATTTGCACATGCGTGGTAAACTATTTTCCTTGCTCATCTGTGGGATAAATTCAGATTAACAGCACAGTCACTGGCAGAACCAGCACATTCCAATCCAAATAATTGTGAAATATCAATGTTTCAAAGTTTCAATGTGAATTGGTGGAAACTTACCTAAGAACCACTTGGATTGATCTCATTCCAGGACGAATCTCACTAAGACAGTAAAAAAGGTCACAAATTAAAATGAGCTTAAGTTACAGTTTGTAAATTAAGCTAATATTAGCGGTGCAGACCTGGGGAGAATTTTTGCATTGTCTTACCTTGCATTTCTGACCTGGTCTGCTTGGTTTGGTGTTAACTCAAATATGCATTGACTGTCCTGCAGTTTCTCATTGTTCTGGGCAACTGTATACATGTGTAGAGAAAATCCATCACAAAATCAGCACAATATGGAGTTGACTTGTTTAGTTAAGGCCATAACATTTCTACGAAACGACCGATTTCAATACAAGGCTACAGATACGTGTAACTATATGCACTCACTTAGCTCTGTTGGTGGCAACAGTGTCTCTAAAGTTTGGTAGAAGGGCAGCGGCACAAGCTTGACCTCTGCTGCAGGTGTGGGGATCGGTTTGGAAATGCCGTTGAGGTAGTCTGCGCCCTGAGAGGTGGCAGTGGGGGAAGAACTGAGGGAGGAGTAGGCAACTGGGACACCCTCTGGACGACGTGCCGCAAGCCAGCCAGATGTTTTGGGGAAGCGTGACTCGTAGAGCTGCCTGACGTTCTTCAGAAGCTCTGGGCTGTATTCGGTCTGCACTAGCCTCAGCGCACGCCCCACCAAGTCCTGTTTCAGCCCGCTTTTGCTGCGACCCATTGAGGCCAGCAGCGTCTGCAGGTCTGAGACCCGGAAACTTTTGACCATGTTCTACAGAGAGGACAAGACAAAAAGATAAGAAACACAATACAGAGACAATTAAATTTATAAACGTGGAAAGATTTCAGTGACAACGCCATGAATTTAAGTCTAGACTCATTTTGAGGGCCAAGACTCAACCCACAGCGTATTGACCCTTAATTGAAATACAAATCCATTTTCTATCACAGTGCTAATGGTTTTGGATTTCTTCTACTTCTGACTTTTCCCCACAAAATTCACAACTTATCATGTTTTATTCTTTCCTAAATTGTTGCCGTTGTTTTGAAGCTATTCGCAGTCCAAATTTCTAAAAGTATCACTTCCCGTGAGGAAACATCATTGTCTACCAGTGTGTCTGACGCTGGAAAATACCTTCCAGCACCTGTGTTTATATTCTGTGAATTTCCCCATAAAACGTATCAAGTTCTAAAACATGCTCTGATGGGAAAGGTCCAAATGAATCAAACTATTTAATTCCCTGTGGGAGTTCTTCACCAAATAACCCTGCTAATAAATATGCATGTGACAGCCTCCATACAATTATTTACAATTAACCTATATGCAGCATTTAATGATGATGATGATGATGAAGCAGTGGCTCAAAAGGTGGATTCCTGCTAAAATTAGCTTCTGTCTTTAGTCACTTTAATCCTACAGAGGCTTGAACTTGACTCGTAATTAGCTGGCTACAGCAAGGACTCACACCACCCCTAATTCTGACCACTTGCATAATGGCCTGGTCATTTTCATTCTCATGTTCTTATGACTGCACCTCTGCATATCACTGTGTTACATTCACAAATCATTGTCATGTAAGGACAGATAGAAACAACACGATCCAGCTATAACTTAGTATAAGCCTGAAAAGTAAAGGAATAGACTTGGACTGTGTTTAGCTTTGGGATTTAAAGTGAAATGTTAAACAAGACAGGTTTGAACAAACAATTAAAAATATATGGGAAAACCTTTATTTAAAATAGAGACTGGTATAGCTTGCCTTGTGCGATGTTTATAAGTATACCAAGATCTGTTTACAGTCCCATGAGATAGAATACATCTTAAATATAAAACTAACCAATTTCTATAAAATGCAGTTTAATTACAGTATATCCCATACGGGCGAACTCGTTTCTCCAGCAGTGACAACCAAACTTAAATCATATCAAGCAGAGGTTTACTATTTGAATACAGTGAATAAAAGTATAGCCACGGGGACAATCGTCCGATTGACTCGCCATAATCAGTTCACATTTCGATTAGCTTCACTGAACTTGTATACAATTACGTTACTTACATAATAAGTGGAATCGGTTATTTCAGGACAGGCCACACCAGACAAAAGGGCCAGTTTATTTGTACACAAATGTTGTTAGCGTTAGTGGAAAAACCCAATCCGTCTAACGTGCTTTAGCTTTGTCTGACACTATTGAGTCGGACTCAAGTGACACAACTGCTTTGTATCTAGATTACATTTTCACAATAACGCGACCGTCCGAGATTCTGATGGACATTTAGTGCAAAAATGCAGCCATTAAGTCAGCAGCGTAGCGGTTTCTTTAGCCTCACTTGAACATTACCGATAAAGCGAGCGCTAATCGGCAGGCTAGCTTCACTCCAGGCTGGGCTTTTGGTATTCAATCGTGGCATCTGGACATTTTGACAGGTGCACAGCTCCGTAAACTAACTAACGTTAACTACGTACCGACATTATTTAAGCCAAATAACGTCAAATAGTAACGCGCCGAGAAGCTTGATAGCAGAAAACCCCAAAGTGTTTTATGGTCGCATCATTCATTTTCGGTGTCTTCCTTTAGAGCCAGCATGATGCTAGCTAAACCAACGCACTTGCATAGTTAACACCACCTAGCAGGCTAGCTACGTTAGCAGCAAAATCTAGTTCGTTTTGTCGTGAATGTAAAATGCTACATTTGTAAGAGTACAAACTCTAGACTGTATTCGTACAAAGCCCCCAGTTTCCCCACAACCGGGCTGAGTTTCAAACCACACTCCCGCGCCCGTCTCCCATCAAACCAAAGCTAGCCCAGCTCTACTTGCCATCGCTTCCACCAGTTCGGCCGCCATCTTCGTGCAGCAGTACCGCGAGAGTCAGAGACGACGGCTAGTCTTTCACCAATGAAACGCAACGCCTGTTTTGATAGAAGGATGGCCTCAGCCAATCACAGCGCGGTTTTAACCAGATTCCGAAGCGCTACATACAAACTGGGAGGGACCACAGTGTTTTAAAGTTACAGTACAACTTTTTAAAAACACTAAGAGACAGGTCTCATCTCCAGAATAGGCCCCAGTGTCTATTAATGATACCACGTGTCAAAGTTTTTTAATACCCATGATGTTTTGGTTTTATAGTATTGAGGTATTGCGAATGTGTGTCTTAAAAAATGACTAAATTCAACGTCGATGTAAAGCATGGTGTGTCAAGTGGACTGGGTCGCATGGTCTGTTCAGTTCCCGTCCGAGCAAAATACTCCGTTACAGGTTCTGCACCGAGCCGTGAGATGTGTAGTTAATGCTTTGTCTGCGGTTAGGTTCATAACAGAATTCAAATTAGCAATGAACGAAATACTCTTACACGTCAAAGTTTAACAATAGTCATACCCCGTCTAAAACACAAATACTATACTGTGTCACGCTTTTAGCAAAATTGTGTGTGTGTGGGGGGGGGGGGGGGGGGGGGGGGTATGGTAAAGACACAATTATACTCCCTGTGATCCAGCCCTGCTTTTCCAAAAGCACCTCATATGTGTCAAAGAATAGCCTCATGGAAACACACAAATCAATTGAAGGAATTGCAGTATCGTGTAATTACATGGTCTGTTTTGTTTTGGCTTTACTTTGAATGTCAAACGTCAATAAAACAAAACTGTGTATTCAAAAGGACAGCAGTTTTTCCCGCCATGCTGCTGGATGGAAAAGGTTATCTATGATTATAAGTTATCAATAAATAGGATATTGGAAATATAGGATCCTGTTATTTTCATACAGCTGTCTAAATTTAGTTCACAAATGCTGACCCAAATCGCAGCTTGGTAGTTCTTCACAATGCAGTCTGCTATTTTTTTTTTCAATTAATATAGCTTATTACATTATATAATACAATAACACTTGCAAATATAAAGGCAGCATAGTGCTCTCTGCTGTGTATGTACAGTATTACATGTTATATTATTTAAACAGAAGAGGGCAATATCGTCCATGATCTGACCCACCTGTCATTTAAATCAGTCTCTCACTAAATCTGACAGAAAATTATCAGATCTATCCAGATACTGTACTATTACTGTTATCTGGGCTAGTGTGATGATGTAAAATGGTGTGTGTGTGTGTGTGTGTGTGTGTGTGAGTGTGGGGGGGTCTCAATCTCTACAACTGACAGTTCAATATACAACACGCCCATCAGTATAAACTCATGCACACAGACACTGTTAAAACTAGATCTTTATTTGTTTCAGATCCCACATATTTAAATAATATTTAACATCAAAACATAACATTTTCATTAATGGACATTGAATATTTTGCATTTGCAATGTTATTCAGTTATGAATTGTGGTGTTGAAAATTTTATAAATGTTTTATATGACTTTGATCTTACTTGTGGGGAAATTAAAGGTGGATTTTGGGTACACTGGGAATCAAGTGGTGAAATAACACCACCTTTTAAGATGGATTAGGTGCTTTAATCCTCATAATTGGTGAAAAACACTTAAGGACCTTTGTCTTTTCTTCATTGTAAAAACTCAGTTCACAGAACAAATTATTTAAATTATTGAAATGATGGCATTTTACATCAACAGTGTAAATATAAAACCCACAATTCATGTCAACATCAAAAAGTGTAATTCACAAGGGTCTGATGTGGAGATATTTGAACTGTGTATCATAACAACATAAACAAGTCTACTATACTACTTCCAGCTATAACCATAGGAAAAAAAAAAGTGACGTCAATGCATTGTCGACATTAAAATATTATCACAATCAATCAGAATCAACTTTATTGGCCAATGTATGTGTACACATGACTCAAGTTATAAGTTTCTCATGATGTACATACACACAGAACAGTTAACAGAAACATAGAAATAGACATACAACAAGAAACATGGAAAACAAAGCTGAACACAGATAGGTAAAAATAAAGTATACAAGTAGATGAAAAATAGATACAAAAAATAACACTGACTAACAACATACAAGTCAAGTGTTCTGTAGATTGTAAACAAATACAAAGAGGAAAGCAAATCAAAACACTCATTATAAAATGTAATAAGTAAAGTTTAATTAAACACAGAGATAAAGTCTGTAGTAGAGTCCTAACACATGAATACATATGACACAATTAAATAATACAATATAATACATTACAATGTAGTAGTGCGGAGGCTTTCAGTTTTGATCTCTGAAATGGATCTTATAAGATATCTGAGATTATAATTGTTGAACTCACTCACAAGCAGAAAAAACACATATTTTTTTGTGAATGAACAAACTTAAACATTTCCAGTGGCTATTAACAAAGTAACAAGAAGTGTCTTTTATAAAAATAGTTTACAAGAATTAGTCACAGGAGACACAAATTACAAAAGGGTAATTTCTACAACAGCAATTTAACAACAGCAAGTCATTTGAGTTTTCACACATATGCTTTACGGTTCTGTTACCTTGTAGTGATTATCAATGTCTGCACAGTACATTCGTGCTATTTCCAAAATATAAAGAGATTGAATGTGTTTTGTCTCCAAAACATTAAACGTGACCCATTAATTACTGCTCTTTGGTAATTGAAGTAATTCTTTGGCCACCATTACCATGGACAAAACAACTTTAACAGGATAACACTGGCATTTAAAAGGCCTTTGATTCTACAGCATCCATCCTCTGCACACCACGTCTTACTAAATCTTGAGTGTTTAATCTCCCGTAATTACAAAGATTTGCTTCAGTTAATAAAAATAATCCGCCTCAATTGAGACCCCCTACCTCGACCTCCCCTGTGCCTTCTTTGCCCCTTTCTGTGAGGGATAAATTCACAGTCATATAAATAGAGTCACCTTCACAACTGTGAAGCACAACTCTTTCAGGATTCAGGAGGAGGCTGTTGGATACTGAGAAAGTATTTTTGATCGTCAGCGTGAACATTAAATTCAAATTTGTTGCTAACCAAAGTAGCCGTATTTAGTCTTATAGACTGACGTCATTTCCACAGGTTAAGATTGTGTTGCTCGTTAGCGCGTCAAGGTTAACAACAGTTGAGAGGCTCATCTTTATCTGTGATCTTGTCAACAGTAAGACTTCGGCGGAAGAAGCCAGGGGCATTGAAGCTTTCAATTTAAGAAGGGTCCTGCACTTTAAAACAAAATAGCCATGCTTTGAAACTCAGACACCAAATTCTGAGCAGACTTTTGGGAGAGACACTTTTAATTTATCACCTGATTCTAATTCAACAGCCAGTTTGGAACCAATTAAACCTCTGTAATGAGTCTGAGGTATCTTAATTCAGAGATGACAATGGAGGACAGAAGCAGCCGCACTGGCGGCAGAGAAAGGCTGGGACTGAGCTTCACTATTGACTATCTTCTGTTCAATAAAGGAGTCAAAGGTTCCAAAGAAGAAGCGACAGGAAGTCGTACAGCAGAGCAGATAGCGAACAACATGCCAAATCATCAGAATCCTAAACCCGAAGAGGTGGAGATTCACGCTGAGATACAGGAGAAGCGGCTACAGAGGTCAGAGACTGAAGAAAGGAAAGTCAAAGAAGAGGAGGGGGATGAAGAGCAACAAGAGGAGGGGGAGGAGGTAACCACCACCAGCAGCCCAGAGAAGTCTACGGACAAACCTAACCAGTCGTACATTGCACTCATCTCCAAGGCAATCCTGGCATCAGAGCAGAAGAAACTGCTGCTATGTGACATCTACCAGTGGATCATGGACCACTACCCTTACTTCAAGAGTAAGGTACGTTCAGTCAGTCAGTTTTTTTGTGTTATTCTTTTTACCTAGCGGGCAGAGATTAACATGTATGGCACTGCGAGAAAACAATAGTTGTAGTTGCGGAGGAATTCAGAAAGTCAAATGGATTGATAATGTGAGGGGACATCTGTCTGTGGGACTCTTTTGAAATGAATCATGCTGTACTTTATTAACTCATCACAGCTACTGCTAAGGCAATCATGAAACGGATAACGAGAAAGCGCGTTTGCCCAACGTCTTCGGCATGTTTCATTCAATTGCTGAAAAAAATAATGTGGCAGCCATTTTCACAAGTGAAGCGACCTACTTGGCGCAGGTAATCTGTCTGAGTGGTTAGGCAATTAGGTGCTCGCAGGGACACTAGATGATCTTCTTGTTGGCAAATTCACAAATAAAGTAATCCTGTTGCTAGGTTGCAAACTGCCTCTGCCTTCACCAGGTGCAACAACAGATTGGACGTAGCCTAATGGATTAAAGTTGATCACTGGTTTGACGTGCTAAAAAGGTAACTTAGGGTGTTGTCTCTTACTGCAATCATATAATGTCTTGACACGGAATCACGCATCCTGCCAACAACAGGACAAGGTGACATCCTAAGGAGGATCAGTGATACTTAACGGCCACCTATGTTAATTTTCAATTGGTGACTCTGTTTAACGCTTACTTATAGGTTTTGGGTTTTAACCAGCTTTCTTTTCTTTTCTTGCTCCAACAGGACAAAAACTGGAGGAACAGCGTGCGTCACAACTTGTCCTTGAACGATTGCTTCATCAAAGCAGGCCGCAGTGACAACGGTAAAGGCCACTTCTGGGCGATTCACCCATCAAACTACCAGGACTTTTCTAACGGGGACTACCACTGTCGGAGGGCGCGGCGGAGAGTACGCAGGGTGGCAGGACAGCTCCACCATTCCTCCCTAAACTCCCCCTACTACCCCGCCCTTGCGCGGGCCCACAGAACGACCTGTTGGTGCTGCCCTCAAGCCCAAACATTCCCTCTGTCCTGCTTGGCACCCAGACTCTACTGGCCGTGGTCCAGTGTGCAGCCACAAGTGGGGCTCCACCCAGGACTGCGTGCCTCTATACCCTGACAGTGAATAGTTTGTTTTATTATTGAGGTATACGGTCTTATTTGCTGATGAACATATCATTAGGTGATGTTAAACTTGAAGTGGACTTGGACAATGTTAATTATATTCTGCAATCTAAAGGCAAAGTGATTTTAGTACGTTCAATAATTAAATAAAGTGTATGAAGCTACTGCACTACTTTGATTTGTATTCTGAACATTTTTAGGATAAAAATAATAATAAATAATTTGTATATAATCTCATTAAATTGTATGAATTCAATCAACACCTTGTGATGTTTTTAATCAGCTGCCTCAATTGTGTTTTGTGTATGTGGGTGTGTGTGTGTATGTGTGTGTGTGTGTGTGTGTGTGTGTGTGTATGTGTGTGTGTGTGTGTGTGTGTGTGTGTGTGTGTGTGTGTGTGTGCTCGCACTTGCCTGTGCGTGCAGATAGTACGAAAAGTGAGCCCAATGCTAAAATACCACCCGGTGTTAGATGCTAATTAGTCAAAGCTGTCGGGATGCAAAATCTTTAGCCTTAAGAGACTAAAATTGGGCTTTCCAAAGCCGACTCCCGAGGATATGAGGCCAGATAATCTGAGCAATCCGAAATAGTTTCAAGAAATGGGGAAGCTTATCACACAGTGTAATCTGTAACCACTGCTGCAGAAAGAGGATGACCACGGGAAGTCAGGGATGAAGGCAGCAGAGGAAAGGGAAGGATGCAGGGAGAGGGAGGGGAGGCTGATTTATTGGAGAGAGGTGCGAGGGATTTTTTTGGGACTCAGTGTTAAGAAGGGGAGCCAGTCGGGGCAGAAACATACCCCCTCTGAAATAATGAAAGATATACTAAAGTTTACACTGAACACAGGGTCACTGTCAAAATCAATAAAGTTCATACCTTATTAAGATTTATGTGTGTGATTTGTTTAAATGATAAAAGCCACATATAATTAAAGAGACACCCTAAAATAAATAACTGAAACTGTCTCTTCAGTCATAAGATGACTCTAAAATATTGCCATTATAAGAATCAAGTAAATTTTTTCCATGCCCGGCTCTCACATCAATAGTGAAATTCCTCTCTGACTTGCAAAGGTTGGCATTTACATCCACCGTGCTCAAGCCTAAGAGGATTAGGTCATACGTTGACTTTTCGGAAGTTTGTTTGTCTCCGCTCATGTGGGCTTCTTATTTGCAAAATTATTGAATATTTGAATGAGGCAATATTTGATGTGAAATTAGATTCTAAACAGACAATAATATGTCTGAGGGATAAAGTTTAAGGGAGAGAGCGAGAGCGTGTGCTCTTCACAACAAAAACTAATTTTCTGGCTATGCTCATTAGAACAATGTCAAATCCATCTAATTAATTTTTGTTCACCAAATCTTCCTATTCAATGTCAGCAGCTAATTGGAGACCTAATTTGCTTAATTCCCATGAATTGCTCTCTGCATCAAATCCTCTTCAATTCACCAGCTTTAAGGCTTTAATGAGGTTGCATATGTTTGCTATACACACACACACACACACACACACACAGGCATACAAACACATCCACATGTAAGAGTTTACAATACACACACACACACACACACACACACACACACACACACACACACAAACATACTCCTAAACTCCTAAAACTCTTGCTGAAACACACACTTTGTACACATGCAACTGTCCAAATAACAACATTTGTGTGAAGTGTGAAGCTCATTGATTGATAATATATAAGCAACTGAAAGAGATTTACCTTAAAACCTTTTTCCTGTCACACACACAGAAACGCTGTTAATAACATCACTTATGCTCAACAAACTCGCACCAAATTCTAATTAACTATCCTTTCTAGGAGAATGAGATTGAGGTCATGGGCTCTGCACGTGTGTTTTTGTGTGTTCATATGTGCATGTCATTTTGTTAATCTAATGGGATGGGCGGAAGGGTGCAGGGGGCCGTAGATTAAAGCACAAAGATTTGTTCCTGATTAGCAGAGAGTGAGCTAAGAAGATCAGTCCTGCTGAGATGGCGATGCAACATTATGGCCGTGTTTTAATACATTTACAGCAGCATTCCAAAGCTGATTCTCCTTAGCTTACATGTATCTCATTGATTTGACTAGACTCAACAGAAAACAGGTCACGCAACACAGGATGAAGGAGCCTGTACGTGCAAATAGATCACAGGTAAAAGGGTTTTACAGATTGACTTGTTTTCAGCTTAGCTCACATTGTGTGTAATATATTTCACTAGCAGCACTGTAAACACAACACTTTTTAGAATAAAATTAAGTGAATAACTTCACTGTAATCATAGGATCTATAGTGTCTCTGCTTTTGTCTTCATGACGCCTGTATTAGATTTATAAGACATTCACTCAGTGACACTGTGTTACAGCTGACGACACATACACATATTACAGTCACAAATAACTTGACTAAAAGACTTGGAGAATAAAGCTAAAACTTTGATATAGCCATAATTCTTTGAAATAATAGCACTGACATCTGACATCTTGACAAAATGTATAAAAATTAAAAATGATGAAAGGAACATTTAATTGTCTGATTTGACATCTGGGGATTTCTGTTTGGTCTTACTATTAAAATAACATGTTTGCATGTCTCCAAGATTCTTTTTAATTAACTGATGTGGTCTTTGGCTGATATCCGGACCTGACTTTAGACCAGTGAACAGCTGCAGAGCCCTATAACATCTCATGATAGTAAATCATCTTTGACTATTGTCGGTTTTAGGGCCTTCTTGCTTCTATTTCATTTCAAAAATTGTAACCAGTTCAAGTGTTCAGCACAAACCCTGGTTTGTGGTATAGCACTTACTTGTGTGTATGCCATTCTTTCATTTTGATTTAGTCTGACTGATGTTGCTCTTTTGGTACTTTTGGCCTGTTCAATATTCTGAAAACTATTATTAAAAATAATAAAACGCTTGATAATAATTTTAAAAAATGTAGATCCAAAGGTTTAAAATACACACTGTGCTTTAACTAGTACACATTTCATCCATCACTATCAAATATAAATCCTGCATGCTGTATATACTATATATAGGCATGTATACATGCACATAGGCTATTGTACATAACCAACTACTTTATGTATATATTCTATGCAATATTTATTCTATTTTTTTTGGTTTTGTACAAATTTTTATTTGTTACATGTGTATGTTGTTAGTCTTTATACACATTATTTTTTCACTAAGTTTATTATAGTTAAATGTTTATGTATACCTGTCTTTGTAAAGCTTTATTGCCCTTGTTTTTATTTGTACGTCTCTTCTTGTAAATTGTTCTGTGCATAAGTACTACATTGAGAGCAACTTCAAACCGAATTCCTTGTATGTGTACACATACCTGGCAGATAAAGCTGATTCTGATCCTGATTAATTAAAGTTAATTTTAGATTAGTTTAGATTTTAGATTTAAAGATTAAGGTAAAACAGAGCATTTTAGTCCACTCCTCAAAAAGCTAATTAGACAGTAAAGCAATTAATAGACAAGCAGGTGATTTTTTAAATGAAATATTTACAACTTGTTTGACTTTTTCCACTTCATTATTTGCCTTTTTTCTCAGAAATGAACGTTTCATCGTGCAGCGACTGCAACTGAATGGAGGCCTATGAATAACTCAATAGGCCCAAAGCCTGGAGGAGACCAAATTGCAAGTCTATTAGAAAGCATGATTGCATAGAAGTAAGTAGTATTTAAGGCTTAGGAAGCGCTATAGTTGAACCAAAACCTGCTGCTATTTTCTGGTTGTGTCCCACCATGAACAATAGTCTGGCGTTACCTCGGCTTCAAAGGCTCCATAATAGTCAATCGATCAGAATGCGAGGCGCTATTCTGCAGATTACTGTTAACAATAATTTGCCTCCCAGTGCACCGTTGCCATCTTTGAAGCAATGTTTTATTGCCTTTTTTCCCCCTCCATCTGCATCTGTCATCCCCGAGGTCCAGTGTTTGATCTCTCCCCACCAGTGTCTGCCTCCCCAGGGTCGCGTTGACCTGTTGATTGGCAGCTGCGATCAGACATATGGTGGGACGAGGCATCGACCGGAGCTCCCCGGAGACAAAAGCAGACTAGCTGGGTTCCCCCCACCACTACCACCCTCTTTTACCGCGCTGAGGAGCCGAGCAGCAGCGCCAAGAAGAGGTCTGATTCCACCACTAGATGACGCAAGGTGCAAACGAATATCTCCGCCACTTTTTCGACCATTTCATGTAAGAGGTAAGTTGTTCTTTTTTAAATTTTATTTAGCCCATCGTCATTTTCAGTTATTCCTGTTGAAATTAAGATATGTAGAAATTAAGCAAGATTAGTATAAGATTAATTATTTGTTTTATAATGAAATTCAATCCATAGGCTATTTTCCCCACTGGTATTATTCCTAAACGAAAAGAATGCATTCTCAGATACATCCCTTTTCTAGTGACACTTTGACCTCTGTGGTGGAGCATATGGCAGGGTTGTGCAGCCATCTTGGCAGATAAAATATGGCCTCTATAGCCAGCCAAATGATTCATGTGGATGTGACCAACCAGTGTGTTTGCTCAGTGGTTGTGCCAGCCTTCTTTTGAATTGTGCCCAGCTGTGTGTTAGTCCACTGGAAACCAGTTGGGGCACAAGCAGAGTGCGTGTTTGTGTGCATGATTTCAGCATACAGAATGCAAAACACCCCCATCTCTCCTCCTATACTGAGCAGTGTTGCCATGGCGATGCATCCTTGGCCAGGGTCCTGCAGTGATCTGCACTGACCCTGGTCGGTGACCTCTGACATTTAGGCCATGGCCAGGGTCAAAAGGTCAGCAGTTGGCCGGAGGGCAACAAGAGCACTCTCATGATTGGCACTCTGACATGCTTGCCCCCTTCCTATGTAGCGCTCACCTCCCTCCCAGGTTACACCTCTCATTTGCATTTGTTACAGAGCAAAGAACATCAGCTGCAGTTGGTTCCTCCCACTGTTTTACATTGCACGTTAGAAACCTGTTTTATGTCGCGGCAACGCAAGGCTCCATATTCTATCATTTGCACTCAATACACGTTGTAGGTTTCTTCACTTCAGTTTTGTGTAAACCATGATGATGAAATGCAATCTCGGACAGGCTAACATCCTGTATCATGACGTTATGATAGCAGTAATGATCATCAGTATCCCCACAGCCCATGTAATCCACTGTATGTGAGGATATTTATAGTTCTTCATGTGATAGTGTGTATGCATGTTTGTTCATTTCTAAAAGGGGTGGGGTGGGGTGGGGGGGCACCACACCGAGGTTCTTCTCATGGGGAATAATTACAGAATCGTGGGTACTAAAAGTCATGTGACCCTAGCCTTGTGCTCCCAAATAATTTATCCCCCCAGCTGATAGCTCGTCAATATCAATTTATTAATTTAACAGTTCTGGACTGATAAAAGGTAGTGTGCACAGTGAGCTTGCTGAAATGTGGTATAAGGATGAATTTTACAGTGCAATGGTTTCAGGGGAAGGAAAGAGGGAGAGACTGGAGGACAAAGCGAGGGGAGAACCGGCACAGGAGAGATCAATGGCAGCACTGTGGAGAGAGATGCATATTCGCCGCGCAAAAAGTGGGCCACCATCGCTCATTTTTCCAAGGCTATTGAATCGAAGTTATGAAAATTAATACACTTATTATCACCAAATTAAAAATTAAGATGGACGACAGCATGCTCATTGTATTGATATTCAAATGTCTCTCAATATATTGATCAGCACAACCCAGTTTTGCGCTAGCCTCTTCGAGTAGAGCCTGTGCGACAGTTCAAGAGGGGGAAAAAATGTGCTGTGCAAGATGAGCTCCTGAAGATTTTAATTAGCGACACAAAGAAATCCCCTTATCTGTCTTATAATACACAAGCTGAGAACCATTGGAGGTGTTATATAAGATGATCATTTCCAGGAAGGTGCATCTTCCAAAACAAAGGTACTCCAGAAAAACACATATGTATGTGACCTCTTACATGTGACCCCTCTTGACCTCCCAGCACTTCCTTTGCATCCTGATTTTTTAAAAAGGGTAATGAATATACATCTGGCATAAAGCAGAACACATATATCATCCGGTCTCCACCACAAAACAGTCATTCTGGAACCTAACCTATTCCTAGAGTCATTAAATAATATCCCTGAAGGAGGCTAAAAGGTATTTTAACAAGACCCACTGCTCTATGACCTTTGACCTCTTCTCAGTTGACCCCGAGCTCCTGACCCCACTTACACTAGCCTGTGACAGTGGTGGACACCGATCACTTCCTGGCACGAGAAGACAAAGAGGGAGAGATCCATTTACAAACTGATGGCATGTGAAGATTCAGCATTTTCTGTCAAGGGCTGACAGATTTGTTCAATTTGTTGATCTATTAATCTCCCCTGTCATTTTTCCCTCTTTTATCCTCCCAGAACTGTCAGGGAAAAGAAACCAAACAACCACAAAATCCGATCACATCATGTTGTTCTGTATGTCGGCGCATTATATAATCCTTTCTTCTCTGCAGGCTGCGAGGCTCCCCTCACTTGGACAATCACTGCAGTGGATTCTCCGCGGGTCTTCGGAGAGCTGCGGGGTAGCGAGTGTCAATAGAAGTGGAGTGTGTGAGTGTGAGAGATGATAGACCGAGGTTAAGAGGTGTCAACACACAAAGAGAGAGGGCTTGAGGACTCTTCACGGGAGCCAGCCTGACACTCTGACACTCCTCAACCTCTCCTCTGATTAACCACTCTAAAGATGCCATTGAGACACGGATGCTTGACACAGAAACGTACATACATGCAGACACACACACACACACACTAATACACATCATGCGGATTCGTCTACACTGTCTTTACCAATTCTAGTCTCTCTCCTTAGAAGTCACACACTTTTCTTGTGAGGCTACATTTCATCTGTGTGTGTCCGTGTGTCAGACACACATCAGCTCTGAGGTGTGGAAACCTGAAGATGTGTTGTTCACAGGCACGGAAACTCTCTGAAAGGTTCTGGCAGTCAGGAATGGATTTGTTACACCTCTGATGTGCGGTATATGTTCAGCCAAGTGTAAGATACAACAGTGCCATCCCACAGGGCTTTGCACCTGTCAGGTGGTGTAGTGCAACATACAAACGGCAGAACGCACACTGACATACGTTGTCACTCACATGCACACAGTGCTTCAGTCAGGCTTTCTGTCTATTGGACCATCAACCTGGACACGGCGCTCATGTATACATTGTGGACAGTTTTGCGACAGTTTGTACTTCTTTAGAGCTGCACACAAGTTTCTGATTGACTGTGGGCTTGAGAAGACAGTCTGTGCATTTGTCATTTTGTTAAATGCGTGCTTCTCAGTGGTTCTTTATCATTTCACAGTTTCATAGTTGATACCTTGTAAAACAATGTCCCACTCTTTTGCTCTGCAGGCAATTAGATTTGATTCTGGTTAAGTAGGGTGAACTATTGAGTTTTATTGGCTTTGACTTGGTTTTGGTTTGGTTTTGCATGGTGTGTTTGGTTGGTTTAGGGGAGCTTTAAAGGGTCGGTTCCTAAGCGATTCCTTACTTTGTTCTACTGTTAACTAGCCGCGCAAGATGGCTTTTGCTTTATTTGATTAATCAAGTTTGTGGTGCTCACAGCACTGGAAAATGAATGCAGTTCACTAGCAAGGACCACGCCACAACAATATGTCATTTAAAGGTTTAATGAATATTCTGAATGTGCGGATAGATAAATGGAAGTAGTGGGGAAGGGTGGTGGTGGAAGAAGGATGCCGTCTGATAGACTCAGACTCGGATGTGGTTTCACCCAATTAAGTTACTGGCTCCCCAGACGGTACCTAGACGGTACCGAGTTGAACAAGAAGGGATGAGGGGATGAGTGGGTGAAGGGATGAGTGGAGGAAGGGGATGAGGGGGGAAGTTGAATGTTTGAAGGGAAGGGAAAGGGAGGGTGGGTCGAGCAATCTGAGACAAACGAGGCTAGCTGAGTAGCACAGGTCACCTTGTCAGGTGATTAGAGGTGTGGTTGAGGCGCGGCTCCGCTCCCGAACCTTAGTTAACAATTTAACTTCATAAAAATCAAGAGAAATGTATCTTTCATTACATTCATTTGACTCTTTCATCCAAAGGGAGATATTTGGTGTTGAGCAACACCTTGACATAGCTTGAGCAGCTGGGAACTGAACCACCAAACCTATAATTACTGCTTGATAATTCTTAGTTTTGCATGAACCATCGAGGCTGAAAACAACCAGGCCATCTTCCCATACCGGGAGTTGAATCCGGGCCACCTGGGTGAAAACCAGGAATCCTAACCGCTAGACCATATGGGGTTACTTAATCCCTTTTCCCCCTGTGTCCCCAGTAAATCAACAGAACTATACACAATTTTAGAGGGACAATTCCTTTGATAGAAAGTAGTTTCCAAAATAGGCGAAAATCTCAAAACCTGGGCAAATAAAATTAGAATGATCTGCATTGCTGCATGTAGCACCATCACAGTTTTGTGAGAAACACTTTAATACCTTGTAAGACAATATACTACCAACAGACTTTATATAAGAGTTAACATAGCCATTTTCTCATTGTATGAGAAGTGCTGCTCTTACTGGCCTTTTCATGTCCTATAGTGGATGAGCTCCATTTACAGTTTGATGCAGATGAACTACTGTTGTCATGACTAGGTTTGGTTTTGTAAGGTGAGTTTGGTTGTGTTTAAATATTTAGGGAAGGCTTAACCTCACTTGCGACGTGTCCCAAATCCATACTACATTCTACTCATATACATGTTGTACTATTTACAGTCCTAATAGTCATCATATACTGTTTTAGCATAAGTAAAAAACAAAATTAATATACGTTCTCTTTTTATACTTAACATGCAACTAATGATGCAATACCTGCAACGTAAAGTATTTTTTTGTTCTCCAAGGTCTTTCTGGAGCCCTATGACTACCACCCACAGTTCATTTTATTATTATATATTATTATTCCTTGTGAATGCAGCTTCTCCATTATTTCTGTGCATTGCATTGTGGGAGAATATTTTGCATTAACAGCCCACTCAACCCTATTTAGTTTGCCTATGGTCTAGTTAGAGTTCATGGTGCTTCTTTAAGTCACTTTTCCAGTATTAATAATAATAATAAACTTAATTTGTATAGCACCTTTCATTTCTTGTTCATAAAGACCACACACCACATGCTCAAAACTTGCAAAGAATTAGTGTGTAGAATCAACTTGGTACAGAGAAGTGCTCTAGCTGTTTGGCATTTATTTTTCTTGCATCACTCCTGTCATTCTACATACTGTTTTATGTGTATGTTGTAAAGACTAAGGTCATTGTATTTGGTGCAACTGGGCTCAGTCCTTCTTTTGTTTAATGCATCTTAGTGTTCAACATTAAGCCAAGCAGCTGAAGAGATCCTTGTGACATGACCTCCCTCTCCATCATGCTTTAGCATAAAGCAAATGGCAGTTCTCAAGTGACCAGACAAAACTGTGCAGAAATAGAGATATAATATACACACTGCGTGGGCTATGGATTGCAGAATGTGAGAACACTGCATGAGTCAATACCTAAATGAAGAAAGATGCTGATGTGAACATAGATATATGACTCATATCTGTAAGAGTTGACATGCAGGCAGGCAGGTTCATGAATCTTAATAATCAGAGATGAGAAGCAAGTAGGTTGGATGGTATTACCAAGATATGTCAGCGTAATGACATGTGAGTATTTAAAACAAATAGTCACATTGACAGCGATGGATACGAGACCCTGACCAACTGGTGCCAAACCACCGCTTCTCTCTCCCATCCCCTCCCTTTCCTCCTCAAAACCTGTGAGGTAGAAAATAGGGAGATATGAAGAGGTGGGGATGGAGGGAGATAAGCTGAGGTGGAGATAGAGACAGGTGAAAGAGGTTAGGGTCATAGCACATGCTCCTCTTGGCCTTCTCTCGCCAATGTTGTTTTATTAGCCCTGTCAGATTGTAATTTGCCCAACGGTAAACATACAGAACGGGCTTAATTAAGAATTTTTGAACGGGGATACGGTCAAGTCCGGAAACATTAGAGAGATGCAACCGGGTGTCGTAAAGATTGATTGAGACGGAGGATGGAAGGACATGGTTAAAAACAGAGGGTGGAGGGAGGGGGGACGGGAGTGGTGTGTATGTTACAACGGAGGGGTATTCTTGTGTTGCTCAGGGCAGTAGGGTGAGATAAGTTTGGAAAGATAGGGACAAACGATTTTTAATGCATTAACAACCCGGCTGTGCGAGGCAATAACAAGGACAAGATCAGCGTTAAAATGTTTGACATCCTGCTTCGAGATCAATGAGTCCCCGGACAGGGCACACAGACGTAAGCCACGTATACACCTCAACTACCGGCACAGATAACACACACACACAAACACACACACACACACCAACCTTAACAGGGCACAGAGCATGTGGGTGGGTGCATGAGTTAACAGCCTTCAAACCCCAGGGCAATGTGTAGAAAATAAAAAACAATACCTATATCCATAACAATATCCGCAGGTAAAAGCATCCTTAAATCAAAACAGAGAGGGGGAGCATCTGGAGTTGATTGTTGAGAGCTGCGTGGACTACGTAAAAGCCCAGCAAACTAAAAGAGTAATGAGCCTATCCATATCTCCCTGTGGACCTTAAGTTTGCATTCAATACATTATTTACAGCTGAATTTTTACTGAGGTATAGGTTCCTCTCAGGGGTGTTTACAGACTAGTGCTTTAACTGCTTTCCATTGCCTGCAGTTGACTTGAGCAACCTTCAGAAGTAATGCTTCCAAGCTTGTTTCTCCATGTTTACAAGCCTGTATATGTATGTTTCAAATGAAGCTCTGAGTCATTTAAATAGTGCTGTAGGATGTTCTCACAAGTGAAAGTAGCACTCTGTTTTTGGTTTGCCAAATACACAGTATAATAAAAGTACTTGCTTTTTGTGCACAGGCCTAAAATTGACATACCCAAAATAACCTGCCTCCTGCTCGGAACCCCTTTTAATAACAGTATGATTCTGGGCTCTTATGAAAGGTAACTCTGGAGTTCACTATCAACTATCAATGAGCAAGACTTAGTCTAAGTGATAGGGAAACTAATTTAAAACACTTTTGCTTTTGGTGTTCTGTTTAAGTTGCACTCCCGTTACAAAATAAGCAACTGTTGTTGTCACAGTGTTAGTGAGATATTAAAAATGTTATAGATTTGAGACACTTTGTGTTTTCAAGGCATGTACATTTTGTCACACTTGTGTGAGGAATCAACCTCTGCTTTCCCAACAAAGATGACAAACTCCCTCCCCAGTCCACATGCAGACTGCTGCTTAACATACTGTATGTGGACATGTAAAGGCCGATGCTTATATAGACATGGGCTATGTTTATACTCTCTTGTAATAGAGACCTAGTTCTGCATTTTAAATCACATGTAGCTTAAATAATATGTTTTATGAACATGTGAACAGAAAAGTATGTGGAAATTTGTATTTTGTAGGGAAGAAATCTGATATGATTCCGAAACCTGATAATTAAAAGGCACCAACTGGGATTTTTAGGGTTGTGAGATTGCATACTCTTTTTTATCCTCTTTATTTTCTGAAGAGGGAGATAACGTGCTGGTAGTGCCCCGTTGTGGCTTGCAGGGTCCTGTCACTGCCCAACTTACCCTCCAGCTTGGGGGTTTATTCATGTTCCAGGTTTTCTATATGTAATTTGTATTCATTCAGATATTAGCAAGACCTACATTGTAATATTCAGAATATAAGATCATTATCATTGTTAAATGTAATACCAGTTGCAGGATTCTGGTGTAAATTATTTGTCTGTGTGCTGCTTTTAAAGCACTGTCTTCTAGATCTGAAGGATTTTTTTATAATAGGCCCCCCTCCTCTTCTTCCAGCCAGAATACACACAAGCTACTGTAGCCTGAGAAGTCCCTGCTCCCTTTGTCTTTGTAGTTCAGCAGCTCTAGTCCAAGATACTGTAACTTCTGGGAAATGGGGAGATCTCAGCTCTCTGCTCAGAGAGCAAGCAGAGACTCTTTCTCCATCTCTTTATGACGCGCTCTCTCTCTTTCTGTCTTTGTCTCTCTCTTTTCAAATAGACTATTTGTCATCTCTGAAATAGGGCATTTTAAAAATTCAACCTGGAGCAAACCCCCAACCTAACTCCCCCCTATTCTCACTCTCAATTCCCCAGACTCTGGCCAGCTACGATCAATAGCCTATTGATCAACTCTCTCCATTCCCATTACACGCCAGTACCAAAAGAGCCAACCATGTTCCCTGAAAAGCTGATCTGAAACATATTTGCAAAGGTTTCTCTAATTTCAGCGGGTTATTAAATGCACAGTGTATGAGTGCTTTGGTGCTCTGTGAGGTTGAGTGGTGAAAGTGGCTGAGAAAGGACCCCAGTAAATGCAGTTACCTTTTAATTGAAAGGTATTGCACTGAAGTAAAGTAGAGTATGGTTCTCCACTTAAGCAAAATAGGAAAGGCGAGAGCATTACCACATACGTAGAAAGTCATTCTTTTCCCAGTTGTTTCTCCTTCGTTTCTCTACCCCGCCCTCTGTCTTTTTCCTCTCTCATTCTTGCTGTCTCTCTCTCTCTCCATAGACAATGCTACAGGCAAAATCAATACTGGAAAGGAAAAAAAAGAAGGCATATTTTTAGCCTGTTATTATATGAGCTGGATGAGGAAAACAGTGTTTGTGGGAAAGACAGAAATGCCAAGGTGCTGATAAGAGAAAAATTGGGTGGGAGAGATACAAAAGAAAAGAAAGTGTGAGAATGATGGTGGCGAGCTGCGTAAGGAAGAGTCTAATGGAGATGGATCAAACGAAGGTGGAGATAAGATGGGGTAACTGTGAGAAAATGGCTGATGTCTTGACCAGGGATGTAGATCTGTGTAGCCAGCAGGAAGATGGCTGCAAAAGATGTCTTGGTGGGGGTTTTGGGGATGTCTAATCTGTTAAAACAAGAACAGATTCATGTTATCTAAACACAACAACTCATTTAGATGTCCCACATTTCATGTACACGTGTGTGGAGTTTAATCAGTCTTTGTCTGCTTTGCACATCTGCAAATGAGCACTAAATCATGTTTCTAGCACACAGTGCTATTAATACCTTCTTATGCAGCTTTCCTCCACTTCTCTGTGCGTTTGTGTTCTCTGTGGATTGCTCTATACGCTGACTACACCACGGCCCTCACTTTCACTCCTGCTGCCAATGGCTTTCTGATGGACTCCCTCTCCCTAACCTCTTTTCGGGCTCACCTCTGCACTGCTGTCAGTCAACCTCCAACCCTGATCCCATTGGCTGGAGATGCTCTGTTGATCAAATGGCGGGGCCATGCAATTGGCCAAAGAGCTCAGGGGGGAAGGAAGGAATTGATTTATCTGTGGTATTAGGGGATCAATTAATCCCCATTGTGTGTGCCAGCACAGATAGTCCGATGTGTCTTATTTGCTATGGCTTGTTTCTGCTCGGCCAAGATAAGACTCTCTCCCATCACTTCCCTCTATGAGCAACAAATCAAATCAAATCGAAAAGGATGACGGCACGCAGAGGGTTCCTCCCCAGGCTGTGGCTGGCTGATCACAATAAGGGAAGGCCATCAATATGAAAAGTAGTCTGTGCAGAATAAATGCCGCTCATTTGAGGGCTGAGATGTCTGCCTTGTTGCCATGACAATCCAGGGCGAGGATATAAACATCTTAAATAACTTGAGTTGTCTCATGACCCCACTTACAATTGATCAATGACATTGAATTCAAATAAGATGAAAATACAGTGTGCATACAGCTAGAGCTACAACGATTAAAGGATAGGTTCAAGTCCTTCTTAAAACAATGCTCACATGTCCATATGTGTATTGAAATAATTCTCTGTAAAGTTTGTACTAAAAACAGCTCAGACTGCAGAAGCCTCATATGAGCTTTGGCTAAACATTAGGGTGCGCTTCTGCACAGAACGAGGAGTGTACATTTTGTCCCTCATCACTTACATTAAAATTGCATTAAGAAGGGATGTCTTCAAGTCCAGCATGGATGTTAGAAATGATCACAGCCATCGATAACTCTTTCAGTGTACATCTGTGCATGTTTTAAGATATAGGTTTGAAAAAAGGTGAACCTGTCCTTCAATCAATTAGTGATCCGCCGTAAAATAATAGGCAACAATTAAATAATTTTTCAAGCAGAAATGGCCACTCTCAGCCTCTTAAACATAAAGATGTCCTGCTTTTCTTTTTTTGTTTGAGACTATTGGCCAGACAGAACATGACATTTGAAGACATCACCTCAAGCATGCGGTGGGCATTTTTCACTATTTTATGACCAAACTCTGAAACAATGAATCAAACACAATATTTGAAAGATGAATCGACAATAGAAAAAACTGTTAGTTGCATCCCTACGTACAGCATCTTAATCGTATAGGATGCGCATAAAGAAATAGCACCAAACACTGCAACATACTGTACCGCACATTTCTGAGTGGGAAAGCAATCATAGCTGGGGGAGGAAGGGAGAAGGGTTCAATGGGCCGATACTTGCCGAGACTTACTCTAAGATGACAGTGAAAAGAAAAGGTAAAAGAGACTAGGATAGAAGTGGGTGCTAATTCCTACTTTTCAGTTTAAATAAAGATTGGAGCTGGATAAAAGCCATTAAGGGAGAAATCAGACAGGGCATGCTATGTAGGACAAGAGCTGACTGCAGGGAGGTGAGTGGTGGGATCGATACTCAGTCGATGCGCTCAACACCCAGCTCTGCACACATACACACACACGCAGAGGGGCATGTAGTATTGCCGGGCATCTGCATGTTTGTGTGTGTGTGTGTGTGTGTGTGTGTGTGTGTGTGTGCGTGCGCGGCAGTGACTAATGGAGAAAGAGAGAGAGCCCGGAGAGAAAGAGTGCATGCAATGTACAATTAACTCTCTTTTGAGTGGGGGAATATTAAACACAGGCTGCTTGTGCAGGCTGTAATTTGTAGTGATAAAAGTATTAAAGCAAAGCACTTGGACAAAGATGGAAGGGTGGACAGCTGCAGAGATGGATTTATTTTCGGAGGCACGATACAGTTAACAAAGATAGATGTTTCAAAAGAGCGTCTTCAGCCCAAACCGGAGCCTCAATACCACTGCAATCACTCTGCATTCTGTCCTCCTCTCTTCTCTCTTCCTCCTCTTCTACTTCTTTCCCTATTTCTTTTACCCTCTCCCTCCCTTCTCGTGCTCTCCCCCCTGCCTCCCTGCCTCTCTCCTTCTCTCTCTGTAGAATTGATCGACTATGTCTCCTCAATCCATCTCTCCCTCTGTCGCTTAGCAACGGGTGCTCTATCGGGTGTGGAGGGTGGGAGTTTCACTAGGGGAGGGGTGGGTGGGTGTTTGGGAGGAAGAGGGGGTGGTGGGGGGCACGCACGGGTGGGTGGTGGGGGGTTAAGCAAAAGCCAATTGTACTTGATTCCACATTTATTCTGACTGATACATGTTTCCCTTTCATACTCTGTCTGTGAGGTTTTACTACTCTGCGGATAAATATTTTAAAAAAAAACAGATTTACAAGATAACAAAATGATTCTGGCAGAGAGGTTTTTCACTATTTATTCCATCTCATAAAAACATTTGCTGCAGTTGTAGCACACCGAAAAATGTTTGGTATTGGAGCCAGGATGACTACTAGTAGGTCACTGCTTCTGTTTCGTGGATCTGAATGTTACAAATCCGACTGAGCAGTCCATCACTTTCCCTGAAGCTGTGTCACTGTTTCATACAGTGAGCCGTCTCTGTGAAAAATACAAAAGCGCACTGGTGTGAGCCTTTAAATTTATCTACGCCTCCTTCTTTCTGTTTCCACAACACGGCAAAAAAACTTCCAGGGTTTTTTTTTTGGCTTATAAACACTTCACGCATATTTGTGCTGTTTCTTTTAAACATTCTACATCTGCTGATTACAACACCATTGCTTTTAAAGGTGCAGGGTTATAATTAACACTTTTTTTGGTGTGTTATAGCCTACCAAATATAAAGAAGTAAAATACACTACAATGTGAGGAATACAATAAACCCCTGTGACCATGAAAATTATTGCTGTGCACGAATGCATGAATATAACTTGAAACAAAAGGCTGTTTAAAGTGGTCTATGTAAAACCCCCCGAATTAACATGCATAGGGGAATAAGAACACGCGGTGTGCAAGGAGCATTGTTCTGTTTTTAAGACTTTATCCTTTTGATCTACACTTACTGTCTGATCCCCTTTGAGGTAGATGTGTAGGCCATTCTTTAAGCCTAATAAATCCAGCGTTAGCAGTACTTAAGAAGGGAAAAAGCTGTGTGGTTTAAAACCAGGAGGGCAGGGGGAGAAGAACAATGAATAATGCTCTTAACTAGCTTGTGAGATAATACACACACATTACAATCTATAATCATTCTAATCTACAGTGAAGCAGAATAAATGTATACATATTAGGGCCTTGACTCAGAGCTGGAATCATATACATCCATGATCCAAACTATAATCACTTCAATCCTGAATCCAAATGGACAGAAGCATAAATATGTTTGTGTGTGTGCGTGTGCGTGTGCGTGTGTGTGTGTGTGTGTGTGTGTGTGTGTGTGTGTGTGTGTGTGTGTGTGTGTAAAGAATCCTAAATTGACAATATATAATTATACATTTGCATGACGTGCTAGCTTTCACTTAAATGCTTTCACATACACAATCTGGCAGACAAACGCTCACACACTTACACACAGTTATTCTACACTTATGTCGTCAGTCAAATACAGACAGTTGATGGGTTGAAAACACAAGATAAAACATAAAAAAAAATTGTCCAAAGCTGTTTTACAAAAGTTACAAAAGTAATGGCAGCAATACAATTCTGCAAAAACTACAGTTTACAATGGAGAATGAAACATACACAGTAGCCTATGTATGTCCAGAGTCACATAACACAGTTAATGACACATAATACACACACACAAACACACACACACACACACACACACACACTAAAAGTAATACAATTGAAAGTATTCTAAAACTTCTGTTAGCAGATTGATAAAACAGGAATAAGGCACATAAATATTATTTTCAATCCTCTCCTAACTTGAATTTTTTGGAAGTTAATAAAGCTTTTGTTCTCTCTATTTGTCCATAATTTTAAATATATTTTAATATGTTTATGAAAGAGCATTTTCACAGCAGTACAGCCTACTATACTATATTTAGGCTGTTTGAAGTGGGCCATGATGAAAACAATTACAATGAAATAAATTAAAAGAACTAATGGTTATCTTATTTTTATGTTACCTCTGAAGGTGCTATGACTAAAGTCACTTGCAGGCCCGATTCTCAAGTTTTAATTATCTTGTTTATCCTTTATGCTGCCATAAATGTATAAAATAAATAATAAATATCCAACCGTCTCATCAGCAGTTTGAGGCATCGCCAGAAGTTAGAGGTGCCCGAAAGAAACTGAAAAAGCGAGTTAATCCGTATAACATTTAGTAATCCAGCCCGATCGGATCGATGGTCTATTGAATGTGTTTGTGATTAGTAGCTATATTGATTACAGTGGCATCATGTGAACACACCTGAGTGATGGTTATTTCCCTAACAGCTTGTCAGAATCAAAATAAATCTGTAGGGCTTCAACTACCCTTTATGACAAATACATTTCTTATTTTTTAAATTTATTTAAAATTGTTATTGTTTCAAATTGCATTTCTTTTCGATAAATCACACAGTACACTTTGTCAAAATAGCTTTATGAACGACACAGATCCAAAAGTAAATACGTGTAAACAAAAAACTAACAGAATAAAAACACACCTTCATTTATTTTTCTTTTAATAACAATAAGTCGTTAATGGGCGTGTTTTCCTTCTTAACTATACTATAAAAAAAATATATCCAAATGTATTATATAACAATTTATGATATAAATAGATGAAGAAACATCTTACCGTGCTGATTATTGATTACAGTCTTGCGGAGGGCGTGCCAGGCTTATTTGGCACCTGTTGTCCTAAATATTTTTAGAGCCTGCTGTATTGAAAATCATCTATTTCTGCAAACGTTGACTTTCATTTTGAGTGAAACCAAGAGCAGAGAAAAGATGTGCGCCCAATTCTTTTTGCCAATCGATCAGACTGCGGATAGATCGATATGGCACCAGGGCTATTGATCACTACGGCCCTCTATTGCTGGGCGCTTTCAAATGCAAATGTGCCTAAATAATAATCTGTGGCAACACACTAATTCCTTAACAAACTGCAGGCAAACGTTTTACAAACACAGCGATTCAATGCGCAAGTGATTCTTTTTCTTTTCAACGTTTAGGCCTTTTAAATTTGGCCGCAGAGCTCTGGCTGTGAGACAAACAGTTTCAACAGTATGCAGCCGTTTAAAGATTTAACAGGACAAACAGGTAACACACAGAATGCAGGGTGACATTGATTTGGCCTGTAGCCTATTGAAACAGTTTGAAGGCAAAGCGATAAGTTAAAGGTCTAGTGACAATAATAAAAATAATTCACTTGACAACATCCACCCCCCCCCCCCCCCCCCCCCCCCCCAAAAAAAACCCCAGAATAAAAAAAAAGTGATTAGTAAATGAGTAATTAGTAATAACTATGAACGTTTCCACAATATAGACTATTGGGCATCTAATATAATGGGGATAGGCGTGTAAATCACACACACACGGTTACTTAAAGTAGAACCATAGGCAAACAAAGCAAATGTTTCTTTTTACCCCTAATAAGGTCATATCTGTGTGTGTGTGTGTGTGTATGTGTGTATGTGTGTGTGTGTGTGTGTGTGTATGTGTGTATGTGTGTGTGTGTATGTGTATGAGTGTGTGTGCGGAGGGGGGGGGGGGGGGGGGGGGGGGGATGAGAGCAGCAGCGCCCCGTCCCGCTGACTTGCTCAGAGGCCTGATCAATGCGACATTACTAAACACTGCTACTTAACTTTTGCCAATAGCGAGATTCAAGTAAATATACTTTAGAATACATTAAGCGTGATGCATCAGCCACGGAGTCATTCAAGAAGTCATGAAAAGATTAGTCTGTCTCTATCGAGTGATTCCTGAGAAAATAGACAAGCTTATACGGAGAGTTGGCAAACTCCAAATAGGCTACCTCTTATTAACACGCCGTGTTTCAGGTAAATAAAATTAAATAAAAAGAAAGTTTTGAGGGGAGTAAAAATTACATTTTTGGCGCCTGCCGCATTACAATATGTAGGCCTACCTGTGTTAAATGAAGTAAAAATGTTTGAAACACATTAAATCTAAACATCAATTTAAATGGGCCTAATATTAATAATAATAATAGTATTATTAATAATAAATATTTACAATACAACATTTACAATATAGGGACATAATATAGCCAATTGAATGGTGTGTTTCTTACACTGACAGTCTCCAGCACTCAGACAAATGAAAAGCTCAGCTTAAACTTTTCAGCTGAGAGCTATGTGGTCATTTCCTGTAATGAAACTGCCTGTTGAGACAGGTCAAACACATAACAGGATAGACCTAACTTAAGCCATTTTAGCAAAATGCGTTTTTGGCTCTATCGATCCTTCAGAAATGCATTGAGTGAAGCTCCGGGTTCAGCATTGATTAGTTGATCAGCAAACGACAGCAGTGCTTAAAGATAAAAACAAAATGCTTTGGGCCTAATAAAAGACTGATTTTAAAACAAGCTATACTCAGTGACCAAAGTCTTATATAAAATATGAAAACTTTTGGACATAGGATTTTATAGGCCTATTAACAACAGAGAAATTAAAACACACACAAAATAGACTTCTGCACACCGCAGTGTGTGTGTGTGTGTGTGTGTGTGTGTGTGTGTGTGTGTGTGTGTGTGTGTGTGTGTGTGTGTGTGTGTGTGTGTGTGTAAGTCGATGCCAACGTGGTGCTGAGGCCACCGCCTCGCCCGCTGTTAGTAATATGAAATAAATCACCGGGTTTCTGCGGCATCGCCCCAAACACACCGCAGATATCGACACAGTTAATATTTCATATTGTATTTGCCATAGGATATGCTTATTTAAGTATTCGAAAACAGTACATTAAAATACAAATTAAAACTAAGCTCTGGGCGGCCGCATAGATTTTTGGGGGGGTAAAATAGCTGGATTTACTTTGCATTCAAATTTTATTTTGGCTTGCTGAATGAACGATCTGACCAGGCTGCATAAAAGAGAAGAAAACAACATTGATTGAAAAAAAGGGGGAAAGTACACTGATCAGTTCCCCACGCCCTGTTGACCCCGCTGTTGTATCTGCGTTTATCAGTGTGGAGTTAACATGGCGCAGTGGCGCCCATAAAAAGAGAGAGGGAGAAGGGGAGCTGATGTGAAGTTTACAAGTTCTTGGTGAACGTATAAAACTTTTCAGCGCGTTGTTTTGGGTTGTAAACCCTAGTGAATTAGGAGCAAGGAGCCAGCAATGAAAGTTAACATCCATCACCACCGCGACCAATAAGCTGCTCTGGCCGGCTGGCTGAGCACAGATGACGGATTCGCTGCTGTGCGGGCTTCGGTAATTCATTTTCGATAGCAGTGGTTGCTGGGATCAATACAGGGACATTAACCCAAGCGGACACTGCTGCCCTCCTGATGGCACAAGCCAAAGCCACCATCCCCCGTTGGCAATCAGCAAAGACACAGTTTTTAGGGTCATTATTTGGGGAGTGAGGAGCAGTGTGCCAAGGCCTCTGATATCACAATTCATCAGTGAAATTATGGATGGTCTTGACCTCACAGTTGGTAAACACTGGTCAGGGAAATTATTTCATGCAATTTGCAAATGATTAGTGATGCCACTTCCTGGATTGTTAGACTATTTCCCCCCAGCTCCGGGTCGAAATGCTAATGGAACCATTTTACATAACATCGGTGTAAATGCCAAGCTTCTCACTTGGTAACAGTGTTCACATTGTTTGCACAGCAACCGAAGGCCTGCTGAGGGGCTGCTGTGGCAAGAGACACACACATCACACTCACAACTTCATAACAGATGCACACTCCATAGCTGTTCAGCATGTCTAAACATGTCACAGAGGTGTTGATGTTGTGATACCCCCCCCCCAGCATTCTCATGTGTCAGTACATCTCACCCTATAGAAAGCTGCACATACACTTGCTGGCCATAGCAATTATATACAGTAATACCAAATAATAACCCTGCAATAAATACTACACGTTTGTAATGATCAGGTTTTGTTGTGACAAATAGGGACAAATTCGCATGAGGCATCCTCTATTAATACAATATCACCACAAACTGCTGCTCGACTTATAGGCTGCAGGTTTCAACATCACCAGTTTTAAAAAGCTGAATATTGGTTATATTGCGTTGGTGCTCATGACATTGCATCCAACCCATAATAGGAAGCAATACCTGGACTAAAGTTACATTTACACGGTGTTTATAGCCCAAGTAAAACACATTTTTGATAACTTTAGTGCACTTTTACACACTCCTCAGTTTCCACCCAAAACGCGTGACTTATTCGTTAGCCCTTTACAAAATCCAATCCCTCGATCTTAACGCGCTGCTATATCGCATCCATATTGCGGGCTCCTGCAAAAGGCAGCACCCTATCGATGCATCTCCTGATCCATACATACTTTGACATTGATGGATTGCTGACCTGGATCGACGTCAGCGGGCAGTAAGTTTCGTACAGAAGTTTGGAAGGCAAGAAACATCATGTGAGAGTTTATGTGAGGGGGTTTTGATTCTCGCGGCCTGAATCGGAGGAGCAAAGATGCGAAAGGGGTCAGAATACTAGATATGATGAAATTAAACTCGACCGATTTATTCAGAAACATTTGCCCATGGGGGAAAAAAAGTTATGAGTGAAAGTTTAACGGCAAGACATTGGACAGAAACATTTGATCGTTTACTTTTCAGATTGTAAAAAGAGGGACGCAAATGCAATTTCAGTTGGACGCTGGTTGTCGTTTAAACGTATCAAAGGTCCACCACGCAGTCTGAAGCTGTGTCATCATGTTTTCAACTCTTTGTCATTTACATCTGTAAAAACAAAAAACAACTTTCAGTGGGCCTATGCATCAATAAGCATCTTACATTCATGAATAAAAAGAATAAAGGCGGAGGCTGTGAGCTGTGGCCTCCACTTCATCGGTTAGTTGTGGTTTTCTCATTACACTCGAGGCCTGATGTGACACATGTCAATTAATATTTAACCTTCAAGAGAGGCATCACATGTGTAGCTGGCGCCTGTTTTATCAGAGAAAACAAGGAGCGAGCCATTCTTATCCATCTGAGTGTAAATGTTGCACACACTGCAAAGGATTGCAGGCCGGTGTTTTATCTTAACAAGTGTCTAATGCAATCTTTTTCAGGAATTTGATGTTCTCTGTGCAGCACGAACAACCCATGACATAGGGGCCAGTGACGTCAGGTTGGCCCCAGACAGGGTGCGCGAGTGCGAGGAAACACTACGGGAGCGCGCACATGCGCACAGGCACAGTCTCATCTTAACATGAGCACGGGCGCGTCAATATACACACAGAGAGCAGAGCAGCGCTTTGGGTATAGTAGAAGGTGCTCTACAGTGGAAGAAACCCAGGCAGGCGCACCTTCACACACACTGAGCAGAGGTTTGCGGTACAGTTTGTGTGGCGGCCGGGACCCGATCTTTTAAAACCATGCTGGATTGACTGCGGAGGGGCAACTACAATCAATGGCTTGGCTTTGAAATCGTTCAAAATTTATTGGAAAGGAGTGTGAGATAGAGCGACAGTGAGAGAGGGGAGAGCAGCGAGGGAGAGAGCGAGAGAGTGGCGAGAGGGGTGGAAATAAAGATCCTTTCAAAGATGGAGCTTACAATGGAAAACATTGGAAATCTGCACGGTGTATCTCACTCCCATCAAACGAGCGACTTAATGAACTCCCCACACGCGCGCCAGTCGTCGGCGTCGCATCGGAACTTGGTGTCGCACGGGCGGTCAGCCATGGTGTCCAGCATGGCCTCGATACTGGAGGGAGCAGGGGACTATCGCACAGACCACGCTTTGTCTGGCCCCCTGCATCCGGCAATGACCATGTCGTGCGACTCCGGGATGAGCCTGAGCAGCACTTACACCACGCTGACGCCGCTGCAGCACCTGCCCCCCATTTCCACCGTCTCGGAGAAATTTCACCATCCACACCCACATGCTCACCATCATCCGGCGCACCAGCGACTCGCAGCCGGGAATGTCAGCGGCAGCTTCACCCTGATGAGGGACGACCGAAGCCTCGCCTCCATGAGTAACCTCTATGGCCACTACCCCAAAGACATGTCCGGCATGGGGCAGCCTCTGTCCCCTCTGTCCAACGGTCTGGGGTCTTTGCACAGCTCCCAGCAGACTCTCAGCGCCTATGGTCCTGGAGCTCACCTCTCTAATGACAAGATGATCTCCTCGGGGGGTTTCGAGTCCCACGCAGCCATGCTGTCCCGGGGCGAGGAGCACCTGACCCGAGGTCTCGGTGGCCACGGGGCCGGGCTCATGACCTCCTTGAACGGCATACACCATCACAGCCATCCGCACTCTCAGGCAAACGGGTCCATGCTGTCAGACCGGGACAGGCAGACGGTGGTGGGAGGCGGGCAGGGAGCTGGGTCAGGGCAGGTGGAGGAGATAAACACTAAGGAGGTGGCACAGCGAATAACAGCAGAGCTCAAGCGCTACAGCATCCCCCAGGCCATCTTTGCTCAGAGGATCTTGTGCCGGTCCCAGGGAACTCTGTCTGACCTGCTGCGGAATCCTAAACCGTGGAGTAAACTCAAGTCTGGCCGGGAGACGTTCAGGAGGATGTGGAAGTGGCTCCAGGAGCCCGAGTTCCAGCGGATGTCGGCGCTCAGGCTTGCAGGTGAGTGAGGAGACAGCTCCCAACCTGAGTGATGTGGAGGGATCAATTAGAAGTCAATGTGGCGAGACTGCCAATAGCTGCTCAAACAGACATTACTAGAAGTTATTAGTCGATTGTATCGAGTAAAACTTCATCATGACAGTTGGGGTGTTAAATGTTGGGGGGAAATCTATATTTTGATTGATGCAACAATCCTTGATAGTGTAAACACATGCTGTGCTACACTGGATGTGTTATAAACAAAAGAGTGGAAGCCTCTCTCAAAAGCAGACACGGTGCAAACGCCGTCTGCACATATGTGTTTGTTCTTACGCACATTTAGAGGTTTTACGCACGGACACAGCATGGATACACACACCCCTGTCCCTCTGGATCACTCTCTTTCCCTCTCACACACACGCAAACCAACAACAACAACAACACAGAAACAGACCAAACAAAGGGAATCAAAGAGGGATGTGACCAATATGTATTAGAGCTTGCAGCAATTACTTTAAAGGTCAAACTAATCTACACTTTGAGATCACTAAAGCTCAAATACTCAGTATTACTACCCACTAGTCAAATAAGCGCGTGGTAGCAAACAAGGATCGTCTGAGAGTCGGGGGAGCATGACCTCCTATAGATCAATATTTCAGGTCCAGGCGTCCCATTTCAGAGTAGCACACTGATAAATGATCGATTTGGACCCGAAAGACTGAGACGCAGACACATGCGTCTCTTCTCTGGCCTGTGTTGTCTCCTCTTCACTATATCGGACAATATCTCGTCTCCAAAGCTGGTCTAGGGCCTGTTTAGCCATTCTGAGGCTGAGCAATTGCGTCTTTTCAACACGTTTGAGATTATACATCTAGTCTCTAGACAGAAAGGACTGGGGCAGCGCGCTTGTTCAGTAAGAGACAAAGTGTGACACAAACCGTTACTGCCTCTCCATTTTCTCAGTCTGCATGGTTCGTCCCTTTCGGCCATCGTTTGGATTTTTATTGCGCAAAGATTATCACTCTGGACGCTGTGATTTGAACCCACATCCCCGCCCTCCCCTTTAAATCCTTTAACACTTACCACCTGATTAACAGGACGTAAATGAAAACGAGAGACGTCGCAGTGGGGTTAAAACAAAGATGTGAGTAAGAGGTCCCCTCTCATTGATGTTTCTGTAAAGGCCCAGTTTAGACGCGCTGCGCTTCCAAGCGTCAATCAGCTCATCTGTGTCGTATTTCAGCGAACAGTTCAATTAAGCAGATATAGTGGCATATTTTAGTTCCAGTCAATGCCCTATTGAAAAGCACTTAATGGCATGTAAATTGTTCCTTTGCGCATTTAGTGGGGTTCTGGTAAATAAAGATTTAAACACTCCACAATTGTCTCTTTAAGTGCCACTGCTGTTAAAGCTAATTGGGCTGTGGGGTTTTATATCTTCCAGCCGGCATCTGGATAACCCCCCCCGCCAATCCAATTGACATGTTGGAGTGGCATAGTCCTGTCCAGCGCACACCTACTGCACATTTTAATGTGGTCAGGCCCAGGGCAGCCTAGGTAAGGTGTGCACTGGGTTGTACATTGGAAATTAGGGCTGCTCTAAATATGTTTTCTGTCTTGAATCAGCGGATTTCCAGCATTAATTGTGTATTGTGCATTAACCTGTTGTCACAGAAACATCCACTTGGGCAAAATGACAAACGACTTGTATGTAAATGCACGGAGCAACATTTTACTTATTGCATTTAAAATCACCATTATCCTCGGTGCGCATGTGAGCTGGGAGTGGGAGTTGGGGGGTTGTGATGCTGAAAGTGAGGCTGGGCCATACTCGCTCGGCCACATCAATCAATAAATTCAAATTACTATTCCAAATTCATCACAGTCACACAAATCAATACAGCTGCCCTGCTTAGCTAATGTGAAAATGCCAGTGTCTGCACATACACATGACAATCTACCCCTGAAACGAAAAACAGAGCAGAGATGGGCATGTTTGGGGCCGGCTCTGTGCCCTTCACGCTTAGCATTTCCTAATGCCACGAGGGCAATGACCCACAGGCTTTCCCACCTATTGTGTTCTCTATATGCAGACCCATAACACCCAGGCCCAGTAAACAGCATCGTACCTTTGGCTTTCTTTTTATACATTTCTGAGCATCTTAAAGCACTACTGTATAAATAACTATGCATCTTAATTGTAAAGCTGCACAAGTAAGAAAGACACCCGTAAAGTGAGGTTTGGGAGGCATTTAAAGATCGCATTAACGATGAAAACAATTCGTCTTTGCATCTGTGTTGAATTCCACACTCCATCTCAATGTATTTGGTTGGGTCAATACAACCCTGATCGATAAGGATAGCCAGTGCATCTATCAATTATCCCGCCTCAGCACTCTCTCCCATTGGTCTCTCCCCCGGAGCTGAGGGGGGAGGGGTGCACCGGGAAAGGGGGGCAATGGGACAGCTGTTATTTAAAAAAAGCCATTGCACACCTTTTCTCTTCTGTAATCATGCTCCATTTGCTGTGCGTAATGCACTGTCACTCTTCTGTCCTATGGGGTTTGGGTTATGCAGTCATTCGGTTAGTATTTACGCCTGACACGTCTTTCCAGACAGATGCTGGACACCACAGAAAATATTCAATCACCAAACGTCCGGTAGCCTATATCCTCATATTTGGCGCGTTGTATTTTGCAGCAACATGAAGCGTGCTCCTGTTTCTCACTGTGGCACCAGCTACCATCTCCTACGTCTTCATTCTCTCGTGTGACAGTGATGAGGTGCCGTGGCTTCCCTCAAAAAAAAGCGCAGTTGGTTTATTACCATTTGAATGGCCGGAGCACGTGCCATGGAGCACAGGTCAAGACCCACAGGACACAGAGGGAAAACATTGTTGAGAATGAGGGTGAAAAGGCCTCTATTCATGTTTCAATTGACTACAGGCAGTTTACACAGGCATAATCCTGGAGCAATACTCCTCCCCATTCACCGCCCCCCTCACACTGCGCCCTTTCCCCTCGGCGCGTGCATCACTGCAATGACTATATTCATTTTCCTGGGTATATACTTTTTTCTTGAGTTGACCAGCTCCCTTCCTTACAGGCTATGCCTTTAAATTCTTATTTATTTGCATCAAGCTAACAAATGTGGAACATTGTTAAGAAATACGCCATTCATTATTGGTCCTCTGAAAATTAATTGATTAATCTAGGTATGCACGTTACCTAAGGAAGGTTACAAAGGGGTTTTTTTTATGTTCCCTCTACAAAGCATTTAGTACGAAGAAGCGCATGTTAGTTCATTCCTGTGGGTCAGTTTCACGGAGCTGTCCAGAGTGCTGAAATGTGCGTACATCCACGCACTTCTCTTTGTTTTGAGGACAGTTCAAGGTGGTGAACAGGAGCTTTCCCGATACATAGTTGCTAGCATTCTTGTAGGCCCTAAACACCATTATTTCATCCAACAGCTTCCACCCATCGATCAATATTACAATCCTCAATCGCGTCAATCACATCACCCTGCACCCTACTTTCCAGTCCAGCACGAAGCCAACCGGGGGTTCCATTTAAATTACACCTCTAGATTTTTTTGTGGGAGCTGCTGAATTCAATCCGGAGCTCGTCTTTATTTTGGGATACTCACCAAAAGTATCCAAGAGCAACAAAAATAGTCAGAAGTGGGTTCTTTTTTTTTGGCCATTTAAACCAGGATAATGGGTTTACTTGGATTGGGCATTAAGATGTGATTGATGCGTGTTAATCTTAAACAGTTTTTTTCCCCCTCCATGAAGAGATGGCTTGATGTTAGCCTGCGAAATGATCGATTGGTAGTTTAATAATTGATGTGTGAGGGGAAGATAGGGGGGTAAACAGTGCAGCTGCGGTTTCAGAGCCTCGTTGTTCGTTAAGCACAGCAACGTGTGCTGTAAGTACTGAGACACGCATGTACAAGCATCGCCTTTGAAATTCTCTGGTGGGAGAGCAACAGTCCTTTTCTTGAGGTTATAGCTCGAGGCTATTTTGTTTAAATCCCGGGTTCAGTGCAGCTCATTCTAGATGTAATGACATCTCACGCACTTGCATCATTACCCGAAAGCCGCTAATGAAGAGGTTGGCTGTATGTGGTGGAGGGTAAAGTCAATTAATTCAGCTTTACATTTGCATACATATTCATGTTGTAGGCTGATATGAATATTCATAAATGGATGCATTATGGGAAGTTGTAGCCTATGAGGAAAAACACCTACACATACACCCTAAATTATGTTTTTTTTTTTTTATCTAGATGACCTCAACTAGAGGCCGCAGTTCCAGTAAAGTTCTTATTTATAACTGCGTGTCTGCATAACACAGGACAATATCATAGCAGCAGCTACAGCCTGCATATGTGTCGCGTCTCTCCTGTGTGTATGTGATCGGGATGTAGAGTGCGTCTGCGCCACATTGTTAAGGCCGATCTGGCGAGCCCTGGATCTGTATCGATTTCCATTCCCCCGGCCTCTGCTTTCCATCTCTGGAGCTGCGCCATGCAGCCATGCAACCCCCTCCATCTCCACCATGCAACACCATTTCTCCCATTAACAACTCACCCTTCATAACACACAACAGAATGACTAATAAACGTGTGCTCTCACGCTGACTCGTTGCACACCTCGCCGCATGCTCCGGTCAAAACAGGCAAACAGCTGAACGGCTAAAATTTGAGAGGTTTTATGATTGCGTTCTATTTCTGTGAAGGAGACGGATTAGCAGCATGAGACGACTCAAAGTTCACAGACGGTTAACCTCTTTTCCTTCATTATACTTCCCACCCACACTCTGCCGCCCTGCACATGCTGTTCTGAACAAGTCGACCTTAATATTCAAAATAATGTAATTTTAATAGAAATCAAATTAGCGACAGAAGCAGGAGCCTGCACTGTATCCCACGTCTTCAACCATTTCTCTCTTAAGCCCCCCCCCCAACATACCTCGTTCCAATTCACACGGGGGGGGCGTGCTTAGCAATTATAAATGCAGTAAAGGTCTGGACTCTGTACAGTCTCGAATATCGTCTCTTCTATTTTAGATGATCAATTCATACGCTACTCCGTCGCCCCCTCGCCAAACCGGATCGATTGGAGAGAATGACCTTTAAATCAAATTGCTGGCAGAGTCGACTGAATGCACGCGGCTAGCGTCAAAGGGTTAATGGCACCGCGTGCGTCCCCCACCCCTCCCTTTCCACGCAAAAATACAAAGAGCCCAAACTTAATATTAATTAAGATGTCATCATTAGTCCTTGCGCTCTGTAGTCAAATGGCTGCAAAAAAGGATTTGAAAGTGCGGGACGAACGCTGTGTCAGTGTCTCTGTGTGAAGATGCCCTATGAAGAAACAAATCTTACTGTGGCTTTTGACCCGCTACAATCTGCAGCGGTTTACACAAGAGCCAAAGCAAGTGACGGTTCCAAAGGGCAGGCTGTTGTGCAATTAAAATGATGACCAGAGCAGCACATCAGCATTGTGTCGATGGCCCGCTGTTATGTAACGCCGGGATGCCCCCCCCCCCCCCCCCCAAAAAAACCCTGTCTGCTCCGTGCGTCCTGCCACAGATTCCCTTCTGCAAAATTTGACAGTTACAAAAGAATCAAGAGAGTTAGTTAGTTTTATCAAATTTGATTTTTCCTAAGCAAACATTTACCAGAGACAGTCAGGTAACTGGGATTGTGCATGTGTCGGATGTGTGATGCTTTGGGAAAGAAGTAAGGGATTACTTTTTATTGGGGGGGGGGGGGGGGGGGGGGGGGGGGGGGT
>NC_060154.1:21367841-21428996 GCF_021292245.1 Micropterus dolomieu | reverse complement strand
TTTTTTTTTTTGGGGGGGGGGGGGGGGGGGTTAAGTCGGCGTCCAGCTGCGCTGATGCAGCAGCAGCGTGTCCTGCACACTGGCTGCTTATCTGACGCCCTGGCAGGCTATCAGTTATAAAAGACCCGATAATGGCTTGTTTAATGCGCAGCCTAGAACACAAGGCAAGGACATTGTCCACGCAATTAAAGAAAAGGGGAGGCACGAATCCAATTGAACACTAGTCATTTAATCTCCTATTAGGCGTTTAAAAAGTCGAGAGAAATATATCTGTATGTGGAAGCAGAATATGTCACCTATTTATTGTGTGTGTGTGGGGGGTCATTTTGAATTATGCAATACTTTGGGTCGAAAAAGAAGAAATTAGTAAAATACATATATTTTCCTTACATCAAATAACATTGTCTCTTGCGGTTTTGTTTCACTCGTTGAAGGAAAAATAATATTGTGAAAGCCTATACAAGACAAATGCAGTCTGTGTGTAGTTTCGTTTTGGATTGAATGTTTAATCTGCGCCTGAAACTAAAGCAGAAGGTAAATATTCAGATTCTTTTGTTGACAAACAGCGTCTCGAGCCCACCGGGTGATTTTTTTAATGAGAACCTACAGATGGTTTGTACCGAACCTCCGTAAGTCTTTCTTCAGGGTCGATCAAAACAAAACCGCAAAACGCGCGCACGCGCACACACACACACACACACACAGCTTATCGTACCCACAGATGCAACCCGAAACTCCGGTTGGGCAACCCCACACAGATCAACAAAGGAACAAAACGACTGTGAAATCAATTGATGAATGAATCGATGTCAGTGCATACAGCCTTCATATTACATGTTATTAAATATAACGAACAGGCTGCGGGCTTTTCTACAATTAAATACTTTTAATTTTGTTGCTTTACTGAGCCGATATGAAAACGCTGACTAGTGTTTATTCAGTTAGCTAGATTTCTGAATGTTTAGAAAATCACTGCAAGGTGTGTGTGTGTGTGTGTGTGTGTGTGTGTGTGTGTGTGTGAACATTGTTGACAAAAATAACATCCTACAGATTAACAGACTGCAGTCTTAATACTGTTTTACATTAACAATATGGATTCTAAATTATCTTAAATCTAATTATTATTGACTTTCTTATTTTTCTTATTATCCTTATCATTATAATGATGATTATTATACCACAGAAGATTTTTATTATTATTATTAGTCGGAAATGTTGCACACAGAATTAATTATTAGGATTATTTGGAACTATCCTAAAATAAATAAATAGATTCAGAAGAATTTTACACTTTTAAAATGTATATTATTATGTATTTGATTTGTAAAAATGGCCATAAATGGAGCTTCGTGAAAATGAACCCCCTAAAAAAGAAAAACACATTTTTTTTTAAATTTCAAAACGATAAGCATTGAGGAAAATAGACCATATAAATGCAGTTAGGTCACTGCAATAGAATTATTCCTGTTGACTCTCTCTTCATATGATTGAGTGAGGACTGTATTGAATTAAATCTTAGAAAATTCCCTGCAAACTGAAAACCTGTCCGTCTCCCCGTGAAGAGTAAACAGTATCATCTGACTGCAGATCAGTTTGCTGATTGTCCTGCGACAAAGAAGAAACGAGCAGAGGCGTGTCAGGTGCGACATTTCGACATTTGAAGTACAACATATTTCGATAAATCATGTGATTACAAAATCTGTGCACCTCAACACTATTGGTGTTAAAATAGAAGAAGGCAAACTTTGACCTAATTGACCTCTGGATATCCGGCGAGTCCCGCAAGACTTTGGGCTTGGAGATAATCGTGAAGCATCCTCACAAGAAAAAATATAGTTCAGGTTAACTTTCTTTTCATTTTCGCCCTCACACCTGTTTGTTTTCTTCGTGTTTCACTATAAATGAGCCTCTGGCAGATTTAGGCAGCTTTAAAAGGTGTTTAACTCTATTCAGCAAATAAAAAGAGGTTAAAGGGAGTTTGAGTCCTGGCACCGCGTGAACCCCAGACGTGCGCGTCTCCATCCCCTGCTCACACACACCAAATCCGAAAGACATTTCTTTATATGTTCATTTATTGCAATTAATTGTTTACGAAGTGACTTGCATTTTAAAGCAGTTAAATAGTTTATTTATTTGCTACATTTAAAAGCTGACTAATATTTTTCGTTTTTCTTTTAACATTTCATGTACATTCATGCCACTGCCATCAGAATTTCAATGGGAGCAAAGTAAAGACGCTCCTGAAATTAATTCATAAATGACAGAAAAACACACACATCGGGCCCACACCTGTTGTCTGTGGAAAAAGAAACTGTGGGCCCGCCTGTCTCTACAAAATAAAGCATCATGATCATTATCGCTATCATGCATAACTGGTCAAAGCAATTATGAATGAAATCAATGATAATCGCAGATAAGAGTATAACTATAACAATGGAGCCACTCATACAAATAAGTGGCACACGCAGACCAAGGCTGCTGTTAAGCTGGCAAAAAAAAAAATGCAGGTTAAAATCTAGTCATATGGGTCTTTCAATGGCTCAGCGCATTTAATTATCTAAAACCTCATAAGGAGTGTGATCATCACAGGCAGCAGCCTTTACCGATTATTGATTTTTTAGTACTATGCAATTTCTTAGATTTACCACTGGGTTGCTAATAACACGTTTGTGTGAAAACAAAGCTGGATAAAATTATATTTTATAAGGTCTCAAAATCTCAAAATGCCAGGGAGAACGTGCACTGTTTTTGATTTACATTTAAATCTAAACGTAATGCAGTGCAATGCATGGCAGTGATGCAGCACGTCTAAAAGGTAAAAGTAAAATGTTGCACACAGGCAATCTGAGGCTTGGAGCACTGAGGTGGGATGTGCATGGGCGAAGGTGTAACTGGGTTCAGGGTGAGTGTTATTGAAGTGCGGGAGAAGAAATGCCTCGCGGCTGAGTCGCCGGGAGAAGGCAAACAAACAAATTGTGTCGCTTTATCAGTATATTAACACCAATTCTCACTCATTACATTAAGGGGTATTGAGCTGGAAGTGTTTTGGCTTGGCGAGAGAGAGAGAGAGAGAGAGAGAGAGAGAGAGAGAGAGAGAGAGAGAGAGAGAGAGAGAGAAAGAGAGAGAGCGCTTGGCATTGCCCTGCAGCCGGAATGAAATAAATGCCACAGTATAGAGAGAGGGCCGTGCAGATACACACGCTATCAATCTTTAGGGCAACAGCCCATGCGAAACAGCACAGACATAACTTAATAAATAGACGTTAGCCTGAACATCAAATTGCCCAATCATGCTTCTTACAATCTGGGGAAGAGTGCAAAGCAAACTGGCCCCGCATAGATTATTAGTGAGGACTGGAATGCTTTTTGTAGAGTGCGCGCGCGTGTGTGTGTGTAAACGCGCCGAACCGTAACCGGTAAACATGTTTATTGGTAAATTAATTCAATCAGCGGACATTGACCCTGTGGATTCAAACCGGGGGCAGAGTTTGTAAACCGAAGAGCAGGAATAGGCCTAATTCCAGATGCAGATGTGTGGTCGTGGCTTCAGAATCCACAAGGCCTACAAGCACAATGTCAGGCCGTTTGACTTTCTCATCATGAGCAGGAAGGACAGGGATGATCAATATATGATTAATGTTCAAGATGGATTCACATCTGCAGGGACAAGTGAGGCCCGCAGCTGTGAACACGCGGTAAACACACGTGGAAACAGGTGATGATCATTTACTTCTGCTCCTCTCAGACCCGCTCTGGCTGTGTAAAGTCCGCAAAGAAAGCCGGATCATCGCGCTTCCTTCCTGTGTGTGTCTTCGCGTCTCCACCCCTTCATGAATCTCCTCTCCAGGCCCACTCCCCCTCCCTCCGAGGCATAATTAATTGGAAGAACTGAATTTCACACACGAATTATTCACGAATCTATCGATCAATATTGAACACCCAGGGCCTTTCTCTTAACCTCGCTTGGTTTGTCGTGAAGCAAAGAATATTAATGTCATCAGTGAGAAAGAAATGGGCCTAAGTTATACCGTTTCCACCCGAGCAGCAAGGATAAGTTGAAAAATCACTCATTAAGGAATTTGATAGTTTAAGAGAAAAAGACTGCGTGGCCCCCAAGTCGATTCAGGAGGCCCTTGAATTGCCATTCATAGGGATTAACCGGGCTTCTGCTTTGCATCCATGGGGGAAAATATTACAATAATATTATAGTGAATAAAAATGTTTTTAAAAAGTGAACCAAACACGCAGTAAAACAATGAAACTCGGGATGAACATGCGTGTGTTAATCAGCCTTTATATGTTTGCAAGGAGCATGAGGGATCCATTCAAAGTAGGTCAGCTCCCGTTCACAGCTCCATACAGCCAGTAATAGAAATCTCATTTCTCACTGCCCGTGTAGCAGCAGCAGGGTGTAGCCTACACCTCAGAAAAAAACACTCAACACCAAAACAGGATTTCTGCTCTTGTCCGGTTGCTCTTTGTGCATGAGTTTATGTCCGCCTCTCCACTCGGTGCCTACTGTAGCTCTAAAAGCTGCAATGATCGATTTTTTTTCTTTTCTACGCTGAGCTTGGTTCAGTAATCAGGGCCCCCTTCCTCACCGATCGATCGATATTGATTACTAAATCCAGCGCCTGTAGCAAAGGCAGCGCACTATGGCGCCCCGTGCAGCCGGGCCACGGCGAGAGCGACACCTGCCGACAGAAACGGCACAAAGCAAGCGGTCGATGAGGAGGCAGGACGTGACTCTCTGGTGGAGAAAGAAGCTGGGACTGTCTGAGCTTGCTGTGGAGGCACATTAAGAGAGAAACACTTCTCCCCTGGCTCACTCTGGAGCCAATGTAGTTCTTGTACAAAAACAAAAAAGAAATCTAGATTTGGGATGTTTGGGCATTTAAAGACAGAAATGTGAAAAATGTTATTAAAATACTGACCGGCTGTTTCCCAAACATTTCTCCCACAAACAAATCCGTTCTGTAAATAGACAGATCCAGTTGATTTTACTGCCTGTTAATACACATAGTGGCAGTGAGACTATTCATTAAAAAACATAAAAAATAACAATGTTGCTTATAAAAAGGTCCTGTGATTAATTTTCAATATAAGAGAAAAAACTGTATTTATGTAAAAATCATAAACTTCACATTATAAGGTACGGCCAGTGTGTGTGTGTGTGTGTGTGTGTGTGTGTGTGTGTGTGTGTGTGTGTGTGTGTCTGTGTGTGTGTGATAATTACCTCTACAAGGTCACACATCACAGCAGGAATACTTCAAACTCTGGAGGGAAGTAAAGGTATTCAGGACAACAGGAAGCTGCATGAAATAAATAGAAACTCAATGTGGACATTTTGAGATAGTAATTAAATTAACTGTCTTGCTCCAGCAGGAAAAAACAGAGGAAGTTATTCTAAAATCAAGGTATAATATAAAAAAAATGCTAAATCAGTAACTGTTTACCAATACATATTTGTAGTTAAATATATTTTACATATTAATCATGTAAGTCAAAAGTTGCATAAAAGTAATAAATCTCAAAAATTTGTTAAATAAGTAGTGTTTTCACTTTTTACAATACTCACAGTGAATTCACATTACCCCAGCACTGTTTTAGAGCAGATGTTTAGTGAGGTTGAGGTCTGGGTGACTGTGGAGGGAAAGCAGTGCTTGTCAGCGCTACTCGCTGCTCCTCCTTGGTCTTCAAACAGGTTCCTGGTACAGAGCCTCACTGCACGTATAGGCTCTTTGTCCTGCTGGAAAACCAATTCTCTTCCACACAGGTTAAAGCCAGAGGGGATGGCATGTCTTTGCTGAGTAGAAGTGGTACAGCTTTGGTCGGGGGAGCTGATGCAAGTCGCCAAATAAGAAGAGCATCCTCACATGTGGACAATTTCTAAAATATTTGCTCATGTCCGCTTTGTGATTGCAAGCGTAAAGTTGAGACAAGAACACATTCCCAACCATCTTTTACTAACTAAAGTACGTGTTATCAGCTGATTTTGTTTCTTGGATGCAGATGTCGTTCTGTCTTTGTAGCAATGTCAGCTTAATATGTTGGTTGCTAGTTATAGTCCCTTTAGGTGACCACACCAAGTAAAAGTGTATGTTTTGCTTTGGAATGTCACATTATAGACATTCAATTAAACTGCAGTTTGGTGCTGGGATAAATTTTCACCACTGAGGAGAACAATTTGACCTCAGATGGTTACATTTCTGGTTTAATTTAATCTCTTCTGACACTGGCAGGGTTAACTGACAAACATGATTAAACATTGATCAATGCTAAAACACAATTATGTATGAACGGCCTGCCGACGTTAGTCCCTGGAAACGCTGGATAATTTCTTGCTTGGTATGTTGTTGTAGGATAGTGGCACTCGAAGATATGCAAGTGCTAGTTATGTCGTTGTATTTAGAGCACCGTCGTTAAAGAAAAAGACAAAACACTGAAGCTTTAATTAATGGTAAGTCTTGCTCGTCTTATAGCATCTGACCTACTGAGACTCAACTCACTGTGACAATGTGAATTCCAAATGATAAAACATCCTCCTTCTCCTCCTCATCATCATCACCATCCTGACTACATTTAATCCCTTAATAAATCAAAGCATTATATATGACGATATACATACTGTAAATACAAGCATGCATTTAGACAAATTTGTACGTGGCATATTAGCATGTGTGCATTTGTGTGATGTATATAGCTGCAGTGTTGATGTGAAATATGAATATGATGGATGGGCCCATGTGCAGGTTAGACATCTGTAGTAAACAGATTGGACTGCAATGGCTGATCAATGGGCTCTGTTCCACTGTAATTAGACACACAGCGCCATTGCTTGGCTCCAGCCACTTCAGCATAATCACACCGCCACCCCCCCTACCCTCCCCAAACGCACACATCCCCATGCTCATGCACACACACACACACGTAGGACATAAGAGAAAAAAAAAATTCAGTTCTTAATTGTGTCGAGACACTCACGCACACAGCATGAGAGTGAGACATTACTGAAGGCGAGTATGAAAGTATCAGACAACACTGACGGCAGCAGGTGGAGACCCAGGGAGGGATGGCATCTCTCTCTCTCCAATTTGCTCTTGTTTTCTTGAGACAGTAGGGAAGCTGAGAGGGACACACAGTCCGTTCTGGCAGGATTCGATCCTCAGCCAGCAGGGGAACATGTGGCTGCAGAGGTGGTGCCTTAACCTTCCACACACAACTCCTCCTACATCATCTCTGGGCGCCAATTTCTGCCTTTTTACACTGCACCTGTCTGCTGCTTTTCCACCCGTCTCCTTCAAATACTTTGAGTTACAACACACTTACCCACAATACAACGTTCTATTAACTATTAATTTCTGTGTTCGCTACCTACAACCCCACCATCCCCTCAGACCCCCTCCCAAACGTAAAAGAGTACACTCGGTGTGTTTTCTTTTGAAAATTGCTCTGCGTATGGGAAGGGGCTCATAGCAGCCGGTGCATGCACCTCTCGAGTGTTTGTGTTTGGGGAAGGGGGCGGGGTGGTGGTGGAGTGGGTTATAAATACCCTCTCAGAGCTCAATAGAGTGGGCTCCAGTGGGCTCTGTTTGAAGTAGCAGACTGTAGACCTGCTGGGGGGGATTCTGACCTCAGTCCCTACAGAGAACCCCCCAATTCCTACAGCAAAGTCGGTCAATATCTCTCTTTCTCCTTCACTCGCCGCCCCTCCTTCCTCTTCTCAGCTCCTCTCTTTGGCTCCTATACACACACACACACACACACACACACACACACACACTTTGTCTTACTCTTCCACTTTTTCTGTTCTTTTCTCTGCAACCTTTTCTTTCCCTGCATCTGGCCCTCCTCTATCTCTCATTTCCGCACACACACCCGCACACAAAATGCTTACTTTTGTGCAACAGTCACTCAGTCCCCCATTGCGACTCAAACTGCATTAATATTGAATCAAACAGCAGTGTCTCCAGCTAGCAGGCAACAGCCAGTCCCCCCAACGCCCCCCTCCCCTCCTCGCCCCATCTTTCTCTCACCGCAGGCTGGCTCCCTGTCTGCACTCTGCAGGATGGAAGGAATATTCCCACTGGGAAGGAGGCATGGATTAGCTTTAAATCAACTTTAATATGGCAATAGAGATGGAGCTGTAGAATATCTGCTTGTGTATAAACTAGTTTTTATGTGTTTAAGTATTGGCTAATGATACATTTAGTTACTGTACTTCCCTCCACCTTGTGTCTTTGTGATCTAATCATGAAAATAATTACTTTTGTATATTTACCTTGCTTTGTGTTTCCTTTCCCCTCTTTGCCTCCCACTCTCATCCCCATCCCTCCCACCGCTGCCATCCACACCAAGCCTGCAAGCGCAAAGAACAGGAGCAACACAAGGACCGCAACACGGCGCCCAAGAAACAGCGCCTGGTCTTCACCGACCTGCAGCGGCGCACACTCATCGCCATCTTCAAGGAGAACAAGCGTCCATCCAAGGAAATGCAGATCACCATCTCCCAGCAGCTCGGCCTGGAGCTCAGCACCGTCAGCAACTTCTTTATGAATGCACGTCGCCGCTGCGTGGACCGCTGGCACGACGACCATGGTGCCAGCCCCGGGCAGCCGGGCACATCCGCCACCACCTTCTCCAAGGCCTGAGAGGAGGAGAGGACCTTCAGAGGGCTGAGGAACCAGGCTGGAACAACAGGCAACATGGAAAATTGGATGAGAAACCTGTCTATAACAACCCTACCTGGCCTGGACCCTCTGAATGTGTCCTCTGCTCGAAAAATCCTTTGTGCCATGCAATCATCTTTTTTGTCAGTCAGAATTTCAAGCTCTCACCTGAAACAAGCATAATCTAAAGGTGAATTGTGAAGTCAGGTCCACTCTGCATTACTCACATAAGGACAATCATTGATTCTGTCTTTTTGGAAAGGAAATCATTTTTATGGCATCGGACAAAGTAAAGAGACACCAAAGATATGATGTTTTTGTTGGACGGTACCAGACATATGTCGGCCTCCTTCACCACCCGAGTAGCCACTGATGCGGCTTTTCCTCCCAACTCACCTCCTTTGTGTCTGCCTCTTTTAGTCTCTCTCTCATCCCCTCTACGCCGGCAGACGGAAGCAACAAGGGCGAAAGTACGGCAATAAATCTGACAACAGAACAGCACATAGCCTTATTATCCAAGCCCCATCCTGCACACACAAGGCCGTCATAAAGAAAATAACGCAGCCTATGAAAAAAACAACAAGGCTTTCCGATTCTCCGCCTCTACCTCCCCCCTCCTCCGGTAGTCTCCTTCATTCCTCGGCCAAAGGTATTCCCTGATGGCCAGCCATTTCAGAGAGCAGCTCAGCCTGAATATACGGCAAACTAATGAATTGAAAAATGAATCGATGCAGACAGAGAGAGCGGGGCCTTGACCCCTCCTGAAGGTGAAACTCAAGACGCTCCGCAGTAGATACTCAGGTCTTCCAGGCCCAGGTCTATATTTTTTGCACAGATGTTGGAGGCCTGTAGGGAGACATGTCATTGTTACTCTTAGCCTGAGCCTAGAGTCTGTGTTTCTCTGACTAAAGGGAGAGGCGGGTGAGATGTCTGGACATGCTCTTTGTTCTGCTGGGATCTTTTCCTCTGATCAATAACTGAGAACCAAGCGACAACAACACGCTCGGGCATCCAGCCAACTACATTACAGCTGCATATGAAAAGCAGAATGTAAGAGGAGCACACGGAACCCACTGGAGATGGGGACACAAAGGCCTCATAGCAGCAGCAGCAGCAGCAGCAACAGCACACCTCTCCCTCCCAGGTTCTGCCTGTGCTGGCAGGGCAACAGTGCCCCCTGCTGTCGATAGCAGAGACCTGTATCTAGCAGAGCAATGGGGCTCAGAGTGGAGGAGAGGGAGGGAAGAGCCACTAGATGCTGAGGAGAAGTCATGGCACAACACATTCAGGCCCACACAGCTCTTTGAAGGCGGATCAATAGCTAACCATTATCCTATTGTTGTTCCTCATCCAACCAGCACTGGTGAAGCCGGAGGAGGGGGATGGTTAAACTGAATGCTGAAAACGCAGGGATTTAGCAAAGGCAGGGATTTGTTTAGCCAATCCGAATCTTACAGAAACCGCAAAATACAAGTACAGAAATTACAAAAAGAGGGTATAGAAAAGTACAACAGAGTAAAAAGTAACAGAAAGGCTTACTGAGACAGACACATTTGATAATTTCGGGAGGTTTCATATATTGTCAAATCATTCTTCCATCCTTTCATCCAATCTGTTTGCAAAAAAAGGCTCTCGACAGATGTGATTCAAACCAAATCTCCTGGCTAATTCCCACACAAGGGTTATCAGAAGCTAACCCAAAGCTAACCACCACACCCAGCTGTCAAAATGCTACAATAATTAGTGCCAATGCTTACTGCCTTAATGCGAATCAAAGAATATGGTACTAGGGTTCACACACAGCGACAGTGTGCCCCACTGATGACGGGCGGTGTGTGCCATAGCAACCAACAATCAGCTTTTAACTGAATTAAAATATACTTTTTTAGTAAAAAAATGGAAAAAAAGAATCAGATTTTAAGGCATACAATAACCAAACCTCAAATGACAAGATACCACACATACAGTATGTGTTACAAATAGAAAATGTCTCCAACACATAACTGGACACATTTTGAAGAATAAAACTCTCATTCTATCTTTGGTTCTCTACCTCCTCTGTCCCTCTAACCCCATTGCCCCCTTCTCTTTCTCTCTTCCTCTCTATATTGATGCGGGTATTTAATTAGTACCATAGACACAAAGTTTCTATTTCTTGTTACTATTGTGCTCTGTTGTGCTTAAGTAAGGCACCTTGTTGATAAATCAAAAACAAAAAAGGAAGGACTTTTTAAAAGGAAAAAAAAGAAGGATGCAAGAACCGAGGCCAATGAAGGACATATTTTTTTTTGCGTTCTATGTGAATATAGACTCGGACGAGACATCTACACATGAGAAAGAGAGAAAAAAAAAGAACAACAGGGAGCTGCTGAAGAGAAGAATAAATGACGGACACTCTCTTTTTTGGCATTTCATGTTGGAACTGTGGTACTCTCAGCCCCCTTTAAGCTGAGCCCCACGGATGGGGCAAAATGGAGGGGGACAATACATGACCTCCAAATGTCCTGGCTGATTCAGTGTGTTTTATTGGAGGGTGGGTGGGGGTAAAGCTCGGGACCCAATAGATATCTGTATGGTCTTAAGATGCAACTGTAGCATTTCCAACAATGTAGTCAGATTAGCGGTGCAGATTAGATAAGAGATGGACATTGTAGAGGAGTTGATTGAGAGGTACTGACAAACTTCACGTTGCTGTAAGCAGTGAGTTAACGTCACCAAAGGATGATGAGCTAAAATCGATTTGTAGTATACAGTTCAGTGAGCATAGGTAAATAGCTAGATTCAGCTCTAGGTATTAGGCTGACAAAATGACATTTGTTTGTAGTGAGAACCAATGTGGCTACCTCACTAAGCTGAGTGGTTTGTGAAACCGCCACTAATACCAAAGATACTGCAGCCTACCAGTCCCAAACTGCCTAGGGGGACACACAAACCAAAAAAAAAAAGAACACGAAAAAAGCCCCCCCTCTTTGCCCAGAACCGTTACAGACACACTGACGAAATAACACACACACATGCACATTCGTACTAACAGCGCAGTCAGACTGCATCGTGCCACATAGGAGGAGGTGGCTGCCTTGCAGACAGAGTTGAGTGCCTTTTCCCTTCAACCACGGGTGGGACTGCACTGGACACACACACACACACACACACACACACACACACACACACACACACACACACAGCCAAGCGTGTGCATGCATATAGCTGCACAGCCATTTATAAACATGCACTCACATTCAGACAATGCACCCATAATTGGATGGACAGAAAGGGGGGCCAAAGAGAGGGACACAGACGGGGCTGTGTCAGCATTTTCTCCTATATTGACTTTCCATCTTGATACACTAGAATACAAGCACTTTATCATGTAGAAAGTCTATAAAACATTTTCTATACGCTATTTATTTGAAACAAAATTATATGTTACTCCTTAATCTGTCAGTCTTTGTTACTGTATCTTCTAGTAGCTCACAGCCTTTGTGTTTTGATTTTTTTTTCTCGGCCCGGTGTGCTTAAGACTCTCAGCCACTTTACCTCTCTCGCATCAGAGATATTTTTGTGTACCAGAGAAAGAGAGGGGTAAAATGGCAGAGGCTTTAAGCGCTCAGAGGGCTGCTATTGTAAAACGTTCCCACTAATGTCTCTTTCTCTCTCTCCACTGCGTGCAAGCACAGAGGCTGCACTAGAAAAGTGTGGAAGTCTCACTGACAGTTTATAGACACAAATTCTCTCCTCCCTCCACCTTGTCTGTCCAGTCGACCTCTCCCCCTGGCTAGTGCTAAGACTCGGTAGGCGTGTGTTGACAATTAATTCTGAAATACCTCAAAAACCTTTCATGTAAACTTTATGTAATTTAGACTGAAAATAATAATGCTAATGATAACAATGATTATGAAACTATGATACTATGATAGTTAGTTTTGGAACTTGTGACTTGAAGCTTTATACTGTTAAATTCCTTTTTAATTGTTTGCTCATTTTTCTCGTATGTTCTCTTGTTTGTTTTTGCTACGGCATGTACTTACTGTTTTCATAAAGGAAAAGACATTGTGAATGTTTCTGTGGAGGGTTACATGAGAAAAGAGGAGACAGAAGAGAAGGCTAGAATAGAGAGAGAGAGGTGCGAGAGCTACTCACTTTAGATGTTTAGTTTAAAGCTCTCTCCAAGGTGGGTAGATTTAAAGGAAAACAACAATGAAAAAAAAAAAAAGATATGACTAAAATATAATTTGGGATGAATTCTAAAGCAAAAATCTGATGTTAAACCAAAGGAGGAATAACCTTTTACTCATTGTTAGCTTTCTTCTGCCTTTAAGTTGTCTTTTCTCTGAAAAAAAAAAACAATTTCACAGTTACTTTTGAAGGTTCCTGGGTGTGTTCAAGTGCTCCTGATGTTCTTAGAATATTAAAGACCAGCACCTCCTATTGAAAAGAAGGTGCGCTTTTTTTCTTTTGTGCATGGATATTGTATAACTGTATAGAAACCAACAGGAATGACCTGTGATTTTGTGGGGAGAGGAGGAGGATGGAAAGATTTGGGAGTGGGTGGAGAAGGGGTGGGGGATATTTTGGTTATCAAAACAGAAAAAAATGGGTGGGAGGATTTGGGTTTTAGGCGTTGGAGGGGTTCTTGTTTTTAGAATTTCCGTCACTGTTGGATTCACTGGTTGTGTGCATGTGTTGTTGCAACCCTTCCCCTTTCCCCATGTTTCTTTGATGTATATAAATCCAGACAGTAGGGGGCAGTGTGTGCTGGGGGAGGTCAAACTCCTCTCCTCGCAATCAATAGCATTCAATCTTCATTCCTCAGCTTGTGGTCCTGACTCGGGTCCTGAAATGTGTGTCTTGCTTTTCCAAAGACAGGCTGTTTACTTGGAGTTAATCAGAGGGACACACACAGGCCCGAGCGGCCTTGAATATACCTGTATGTCTGTCTACATGCTTTTCTTCAATCTGTGTATGTGTGTTCATTTGTACCTATGTGAAAGAAAGTGTTTCTTTTTTATGTTCCTTTACAATGGGTTGCAATATTTGTCATGCGAAAATTTAAAACCATTTCTTACTGACTGACTGACCAACCAACCGCAGTACCATCTGGCAACTGATAATCTAACCCGAAATGTCGTCAGCATTTACTGTCAAACAGCATATGTGTGCGTCTTTCCACTGTGGGGATCGACGGTTGCCAATGGGACTGATGTAGACACCCCCAGTCACACTGTGCTCTCCCTCTTCTGTTACCTGTTAATCAATCAGAACCAAGTGTCTTTGTGATGGTAGAAGACAATCAGTTTCAAAACAAGAAAAAAGGTAGAGAGAGGGCAGGCCAGTGGGGAGGAGGAAGGAGGATGGAAGAACAAAAATCAAGGGAAAAGAGGCTCTCTGAATTGTGACGAGCTGTAGTGCCAGACTGCCAAACGACTGCCCCACCACACCTCCACTCTCCAAAACATCCATCTTCCATCAACCATCCATGTTCAACCTCAACATGACTCGGTTACACAACACCCTGAACCAAAACTCATTAGACATTTTAAAGTCATTCCCTCCTCATGCCCTGTCACTTTTCACCCTCCTGTACTCCTAATGCCACAATGTAGTGCACTGCAGGAGTAGAAAACAAGAGCTGTGGTGCAAAGACCATATTTCCCATCACCCGCCACAATTTCCTGCTAATATAATGATGATGTAACCAACCGCGAGGAATAAAAGTGGCTCCGGTTGGTGGCTTTTGCACAGAGAACTATGCAAACACCTGACCCCCCCAATCTTAATCGTTGCTGCTGGGTCAGAGTGTACAACCCTCAAACCCACCCCCCTCCCTTCCCTTGACATTTAGACACTCCCGCTCACACTTTGACCCTCCCGCCCCCTGAGCGGGCAGTGAATTCCCCAGTCACTCAGGGTACAGTAGAGAGTGGCTGAGGAGAGAAGAGCACTACAGCACCCCATGTTTCACCAGACTGATGTCGTACAGCTTTACATGAATGCCCCAAACTGCCATTAACATCAAAATGGAGTCCATGTTGATGTTTGGAAGCGGATCCTCCCCGCTCATGGCTCCTTTGTACTACAATGTTAGACCGTCTTTGTCCCCAGCGCCAAGGAAGGGCCACAATCAATGCAAAGACACTTACATTGTACTTACTTAAGTTTACAAAGTCGTCTGGAGATGGTGGATTATATTGCACTCGGACAGAAAAACCCACAAACAAACACAGGCACACGCTGGAGAGGGTGAGTCTGCCTTTTGAGAGTGTTTGCTGAAACCAAAGATAAAATGAAAAGAAGGTATGACAATCTGGCTACCAAACCTAGAAGACAATGTTCAGCTCTCTGGGCTGCTCTACGGGTCCTGTGATTTACCGGCCATGTGGACATTCCACCTATTGCACTTAAACACACACGCACATACACACACATTATATATATATATATATATACATACACACATACATATACACACACTGGTGTAAACTCCCACACACACCTCCACCCACACAGAAACAAGGGATAAACCCAATTATGCTGTCTGGTCAGAAAGCCTCTTTTCCCTCCCCCCACTGCAGAAGCCGGAGAGCCTGTGAAGGACTTTTAGTTTCACTCTAGTTGAGACTTTTGAGAAGGAAAAAAATCTGAGTAATAACTGTTACAGAAAAATAAAAACTTAAAAGGATAATATGGGTAAAATTGCGTGTTTTGAAATAAATTAACAAATAAAACAATTGTAAAACAAAGCGGTGCTGTTGGTTTATTGTGTTTGGATTGATCTTCAAAGGAAATCCCCTGAGACCCCAGCAGATGGAAATTTGATTTTTTTCCACAACAGTCTCAAACAAGAAAGATCAGAGATATTCATACAAAGGTAAACGGTCTATGTAAAGACAATACACAAGATGTATAGTACATAATGTATTTTGTACATTCTGTAATTTACTTAATTGGAAAGTAGTAGCTATACGAAAGATGAGTGCAGGCTCTATTAAGAATTGCCCACAAAGACTCAAGAACAGACATATAATGAATCATCGTTTCAATTCTGTTAAATTAATAATCCATATGATTACATACTTTCCTATATCAACATCCTAAATGTATAAGTCATTATTAATGAGCCATTTGGTGGTTCACTGTTGTCCTTCATTTGAATTTGGCCTTGTGTTGTCATTTGTGGTCACCTTCGCATCCACCGGCGCCGCCGTGCTGCGAAAGCAGGTCCCTGAAGTGATGAGGCGTCCAGGCCCGGCTCCCTGAGAGAGGGCATAAGACGAACGGCGAAGAGACATTCCTCTTATCAGCTGGGACCTCAGCTCTACTGGCTGACGGGATACACTGTGGACCTACATCACAGCCAGGTGAGAGGGACTTCAGTGAGCATTACCGCTGATGCTTTGTTTTTATAGCAATTAAACTTCTAACTTGGTAAATGGGGAACAACTCACCCCATGTCAGATTAGAAAACAGGTTTAGTACTCAAGCTCAGCCTTCTTAAAGCTCCAAAATAAAATGAAATGGCAACCAAATTCAGAATCATCTTAAGTTGGTCCTCAAGTCAAACACTTGTGTTTTTTAAATGGTCAACAGCAGTGAGCACAGTTTCCTGTCAGAACCTGGTAGGATGCACACAACTGAAGAATTATTACTGAGAGAAATCCTGAAAAAATTATGTAGCAAGTGGGCTTTTTCTCCAAAACACCTGATTAAGGTTGTCTGGAAGCATTTTATAGATCTTTAAAACTCTTAAGTCTTAAACAGTTTGGAAAAGGGTTGAGATGGGTGTACGGGTACTAACTTTCTGTGTGCTTAGTTGTCCCACCAATTTCAATAAATTTTTTTGTACCAACATCCAGGCATTAGTGAAGGTCACTTTACTTTTGCATTCAGATTCTCTCACCTTGTGTTTGTCATGGATGGTGAGGATGACATTAAGAGTACGGGCAGTCATTGAGGGCAAAACAGCCGTCCATGCAGCGAGCAGAGCTGTGAGCCATACAACTGGATCGATGAAGGCCATATCAGAGGCACCTGACGAAATGCACAGAATAATCAAACCTGTTCCCAGGTATAATGATAGAACATCAGAAAAATAGGCGTGCACTGAGATGAGAAGAAGTGTACCGAGAAAGTAATAGTCACTGGGTGATCTCTCAAACAGGCGAGTGTTGTGGGTGATCCTGGTACAGATGAAGAACATCACCATAGAGACACACACAGCTGCTATGTTGAACTTCGTCCAGTATCTGGTCACCAGCAAAATCTGAAAGACAAGCACTGTAATCAGAGGAGAGTGGCATATCTGGATTTACAGTATTGTAGCTATCAGCGAGGAAATTATTTAAAAAAAATTGCTTTAGAAATAAAATACAGCTGAACAATGTATTAGTATTTCCCAGCCAACTGTAAAAAAAAACAAATTAACACGACACAGGTAGAAATGACAATCATGTGGGCTAACAGAAATGGTCTAGATTAGTTTTGAATAGAACAGACCGGATTAAAAATGATGGTACCAAAATAGAAACAGAGCAGAATAGAACATAAATAACAGAATAGATTAACTGAATGGCACAGAACCAAACACAGTGAATACAAGCTGTCAGACTCATAATGGACTGTGCCCCTTCTGACTAATACACTCACATCACACCGTCACACCCTCTAACCCCTATATATTTCAAATATAGCTCAGAAATATACTATTGTGACAGTTTTTATGATTGATATTGCTTTTATTACCAACTGGCACTTTGGGGAACAACATTTCATTATTCATGTATGCAAATACACGAAGAAATGGCAGTGAAGGAATCTTGAATAGGACAGAAATGATAGAATACAATATCAATAGCACAATAGCATGGATAGCATACAATAGAACTGAACCGAACAAGAATAGAATAGAACACAACAGATCGTTCACCAAGGTGGAAAATTGTCTTTGGCCCATCTGGCACCTAATTACAACATAAAAACACAGTACACAATATACTATGAAGAGTCTAAGTTATAAAGTACAAGAAAACATCTTCTAACTGGGAGAAGTGGTCTTTGTTACCAAAGGTATATTGTAGCTGTTTAAAATTAAAGAACAGGGGGTGAGAATGTTCCTCTGTGGTACACAGCGCGTTCCTCCTCACTATCTGTTCTCAAAGAGTCCCAAAACGGCCTTCTGATTGGTTTACTAGCCACTGTAATGGAAATTTTCCTTAAGTGAGACTTCTGAAATAAAGAATTCAATCCAGACATCTATTAAGGGTTTTTATTATTTCCAAAAGGGTCAGACAAACACACAGAGTGCAACCAGTCTGTAGAGTGTAAGACAAAGAGCCAATGAAGAAACAGGTGTCTTTATACTCCAAGGGTATTACGCAGCTGTCTTAGGGAAGAAGGGAGTATGAACCAACTGTCCTAAGATGAAGGCCTATCAAGGACAGTCAGATAAGAAATCCTTCTAATGAGCTACTTTACCATGGGAACCTTCACCTAACTGCAACATAATAAAATGATCAAAACTACACAGTCAAACATATAATAATATATTATCACACAACCATCAAACAACCATACTGGGAAACTTCACCACCTTGCTTCTGATTTTACTATTCAACCACGCCGTGATATTGTATGACAGAACACTTGTGTTGCTTATTCTCCAATATCTCTTAAATATAGATACATTTTTCTATTAGTTCAACCAAATAACTAAGCAATTAAACAATTTTAACATCATAATTTATATATGATATAATTACGCATGATCATTGTGTGTTTTTTCTACAGTTTAATGTAATTAAACTGAGTAATAGCTCTGTCAAATTAAATAGCATCACATTATGACATAAATAGTTCATTATAATTTCATAAAGATACTTTTAGATTATGTGATAAATATAATGTCTAACATTTCTCTTCTGTTTTTACATTTTCATTATGCTTTTCTATCCTTACCTCAATGGTGGCAGTGAACGTGACTGCCATGGAGACAGTGACTGCCATGGTCTGGTAGTCCAAGGCTGTATTGTAAAAGACTCCAAACGGGATGAAGAAGAGAACAAGCGATGTGTAGACAGCATACAGTAGCGACAAGGACATCATCATAGGATTGGAGAGCTCCTGTCTCTGTCCAGACTTGTACAGCTCCGGCCATTTCAGGCTGCTTTCTGCACTCATGTCCTACAAGAGGCAGGATGAAGCATTATGACTCCAAACTTCAATTGTTTTCTGTTGTGAAAATGAACTGATGCAAGTGCTGACATTCAAATGTGTAATGAGTTCATGAAAACATTCATCTCTTAAACTGTCTCACCTGTTCAAAGAAAGCCACACACATTATTGGGGATGCTGTGTATAAGACAGTGTAGAGAGCAATGAACCAAGTCTCATACAGGGACTGCAAGAGAGAAGATTTTGAATGTTTTCTCCATGTTTAATCTTAGTTTATTATGTGACTTGAAAGTTATTGTGTCATAGGATTTTATCAATGTATGTTTAACCTGAGCACTGAAGCCATTGAAGAAACCAAACCATATGTGCACAAGAGCAAAGCCACAGGTCTTAAACAGGAAGTAGCACAAGAAGAGGGAAATGCGCCTGTAAGACCAGCGCCCATGGACCAGTAGCAGCCTCTGCAGAAATCTGAACTGGGACAATGCAAAGTCTGCGTTGTGCACTGCCTGACCTCCTTCCAGTCCTGCCATTCCCACACCAACATGAGCCGCTGATGTTAGGGAAGGACAACAGTTAGAAAAGACAGATCGAAAGCGAGAGAAATACTGTCATCTTTTCATTTAACCTGACTTACTCTTGATCATGTTGACGTCATTGGCACCGTCCCCGATGGACATGGTGACTGAGCTGGTGTGTTTCCTGACCAACGTGACAATGTCGGCCTTCTGTCCAGGTGTTACACGGCAGCATAGCACTGACTGACACTGTTCTGCCAGGCTCATGAATGTGGCCCCCCATTCTGGTCTCTGGTCAAACTCTGCCTAGAGTACAACACCATCAAAACACAAATAGCTCTTTATTTCTATAAAATGTCCCTACCTTCTAATGGAGCTTTGGAGGATTCTTCACCAGTAATTCTGGGTTTCTTATAGTGATGTGGACAGCATTCACAACGCATTTTAGTTCCGCCAGTATATACACTGCTCAAAAACATCAAGGGAACACTTCAATCACACATCAGATCTCGATGAACAAAATAGTTCAAAGTTCAAAATCTTTACATTAAATTGTATAATTTGTTGAGAACAAAATTACATAATGGTCAATGGAAACTAAAACCACAAACCGACTGAGGGCTGGATACAAAATCACCCTGAAAATCAAAGTAAAAAAATTTAAATCACAGGCTGAGCCAACTTGTGTTATTTTCATCAGCAACTCCTCATGTGACTCAATAGTTTGTATGGCCTCCACATGCCTGTACTCCCAAAAACATCTGTGTGACAGGGCCAGAAAATGGCAGACTACTTTTTATGCTTCTGGTGTGTTTTAATTTGCGTGCTGTGCCTTTTTACCTTTTTTTGTGCGTTATTTCTGTTTTTATCGCATGTGGTGTGTTTTAATGCATGTGTGTTTTTGTTAAGTTTTACTTACTAGCTGGACTGCCCTTAAACCTCTCACCACTACTGATCACATGTTAATGAGCAATAGGTGTGGCAGCTGACAACCGATTGGACAGGACTCATTTTTTAAATGAAGCAAAGGTAGTAGTAAGGGGGGTCGGGGGAAAAAAAAAAGAGAGACGGAGGCAGGATAAGGATGTAGGCAGGTAAGGAGCGTGACGGCGGGGAGGCCGGAGGAGATGGAGGTCTGGTGGGTGAAGAGAGCAGCAGGGAAAGCCGGCCAGCTCGTTGGGCGCTGAGCAGGGGGGCATCGAGCAGGAGGACGGCAGCTAGGAGAGACCTGTGGGGAAGCAACTGATTTGGACGGAACCGGCGCGGCAGCCGAGACGACGCAGCAGCGGCGATCGTGAGAGTAGTCGCTATAGAGGCCTGCAGGGAGACGCCGGGCTGATTCGGGCAGAGCCAGGAGCAACGCGAGTAGACGACCACAGCAGCCAGTGTCCGCCAACGCGCTTCCACTCAGGCCTTGGCGAACAGTACGACTGTGAGTAACAGTTTACGTATCTTAAGCTAGGCGGCACAGAGGACCAGGCAGGGGAGAGCTGCAGAGCCGGGGTCGTGAGGCATAGGGTGCGGGTTGACTGACATGAGCACACTACTCGCCAATGCTTCATCTGTTGTGTCCATGAGCTCCTGGACAGTCTGTAGCACTACTTGGCGGCGTTGTATCGATACATAACTTCCCAGAGGTTCTCAGTTGGATCCAGGTCTGAGGAACATGAGAGCCAGTCAATGGCATCAATGCCTTCGTCATCCAATCACTGCCTTTACACTCTGGTCACATGAGGTCTGACAATGGCTCTGAGGATTTCATTCTGGTACCAGTAACAGCAGTCATGCTACTGTTGGCTAGCATGTGGAGGTCTGTGCGACCCTCCAAGGATATGCCTATCCTGACTATCACTGACACTCCGCCAAAACAGTCATGCTGGATGATGTTGCAGGCAGTATAACATTCACTGCAGCATCTTCAGACTCTTTGATGTCAGTTCCTCCTCGCACAAAGGAGCAGATACCGGTCCTGCTGCTGGGTTGATGCCCTTCTGTGGCCCTGCCTAGCTCTCCTCGTGTAACAGCCGTCTTCTGGTATCTCCTCCATGCTCTTGAGACTGTGCTGGGAGACACAGCAAACCTTCTTGCATGTATGGATGTGCCATTCTGGAGGAGCTGGACTACCTGTGCAACCTGAATGGGCTGCATGCAGCGCCTCATGCTATCAGTAGTGACAAGGACACTAGTAAAACACAAAACTAGAGAACAGTCAGGAAGGATAAGGAGAGCGCAATTGTCTGTGGCCACAACCTGCAAAACCATTCCCTTTTTGGGTTGTTTTGCTGTTGCCTCTCCAATGCACCTGTTGTCACTTTCATTTGCACCAAAACCAGTGGCACTGATTCATAATAGTTAATGCTTGCTAACTGGACAGATTGATATCCCTGAAGTTTAAGAATTTAAGGCTGCAATAATATTTTTATACTAACAGTGGGTCAGATGATATGACGGGGGTAAGTAATGTAATGGGTCATTTCCAGAGACAAACCCACAGACAACTGTCACCTCAGATCTACAGTGTTCAAAGCTCGTTTTGTTTTTACAGCTTTGCTGTTTGGTTCAGTCGCACCACTGTCATCAGCACTATTTTCAGGCTGCAGGCAGCGGTTTTCAGGGAAAAAGCTCTGTAGAGCTCGGTAGTCAAGGAGACAGTGCACTGTACACTATCTGTTCATTACCAAACAGCAGACAGACACAGTTAGCAACTAGTTGGTGAACATATTGGAGCATTAAGCAGTTAAAGATAAACCACACACTTTTCTCAGGAATTCCAAAGACTCCAAATTAATGCTAATGCGGCTCCTTATTTAGTGTTTCATGATACAGAGGTATTTGCAAACCATGTGATGACAGCTATTCGGCCATCCTGTGTCCAGTGTTTACCAGCTCAGGTCCAGTAAGGACCACAGCGGTCTTTGCTCCAGTCATCTCCTTGTCTATAGCCCACAGATCTGTTTGTCTGGCCTTGAAGAAATTGACCCCTGGGTCTGGGGACTGGAGTATCTGTCTGCAGGGGCAAACACACAACAACCAATGAGATTGTGTGAGTGTGTGCATGAGTGTGTGTGTGTATTGTTTTTTTTTTTTTTATCATTGCTAACCTCAGCTCCTCCCATTCCAGTAACCTGGTATCAGGATCCAGTAGTTTGCAAGAATATCCGATATTCACTGCAGTCTCTACAAGTACGAAGAAAGAGGGAGCAGGAAAGACAGAGGAAAAGACACCACAGTGACAGTTTGTTTTCATGTAGCTACAGCACAGCAATCAAATGGAGCCATTCGTACCTCCTGCTACAGTATGTAACAATACCTTTTTTGTCCCCAGTCAGTACCCATACTTTAACCCCAGCCTGTTTAAGCAGAGCAATAGTCTCAGGAACTCCCTCCTGAAGCCGGTCCTCTATTGCTGTCACCCCCAGAAGCTACGAAACATTCAAGTAAAAATTAGTTTTTAGCATTCGTACAGGATATTGGCTGTAATGCATAGTAACATGACTGTAACAAGCAGACAAAGAGATAATATGAGTGACATTAAACCTCATAACATGAAAACAATCAACAACAACACACCAAAGTCACTTGGAAACAAGGATTTTTACTTATTACTTTGAGCTTTACATATATGAAACTTTAGGGAAAACTAAAGGGCAGGCACCACTAAGCAAACACTTGATTTAAAGAGTTATCTGTATTAGTTATGCTTTGTCACTGATCAGCTATATCACTTTAAATGGAGGATGACAATAAACGTGAAAATCAAATTCAGTAGGATCCTACCTGCAGATCCCTTTCCATCTGATCATATAGCTTTTCCAGCTGTGTGTCGCGGTCACGGGTTGCCATGACAGCAGACTGGGCCAGAGTTTTACTCCACTGCTCCCATGATGCCTCAGGAACAGATCGAACCGCAACACACAAAGTCCTCAGACAGGTCTGGGCAAACAACTGACAGAAGATAAGTTAACACGTTATTTGATAGGCTGCACATTATTTACTGAGTGATCCTTCAGGCAGAATTGAAGAATTGACAGAAAACATGAGATAAACATGTCTTGGCAGGCACATCTCAACTACGCGCTCTAAAATCTATTGAGAAATGTTGGTTTCTGTTTGGAGTGAAATGTCTTGATGAATTGCCATGAAATTTGGCATGTTAATGTCCCCTTGAGGATAAATTCTAATGGCTTTGATTCCTTAACTTTTCATCTAGCTCCACCATCAAGTAATAATTTCAATTTGTCCAATATTTCTTTTTATGATCAAATACCTGAAAAACATTCCCAACAGCCTCAGCAGATTGTTCTTTGTGCTAATTATCAAATGTTAGCATGCTCAGCTAAGAAGGGTAAATTTTATCCCTGCTTAGCATCAACATGTTATCATTGTCATTGTGAGCATGTTAATATGTTGATGTTAGCATTTATTTCAAAGCACCGCTGTGACTCTCAGATCTGCTAGCAGGCTGTAGGTTCTTAGTCTTAGTAGTTTATCGAAACCCCAGGGGTGGCAAAGAAATACGTGACCATGAAAATCACTAATAAAGTTTTACATTTGTGTAAAGTAGGATTTTGAAATGCTTAATACAGAAATGAAAACTAAAAAATACTAACAGAGTATCATATAAATAGTAGGCTCAATAACACCACACACTAATGGTTCATCACCTCCAAGGCTTCTTCAATCCTTTCCTGAAATGGACTGTCCTTCTGCAGTCTCTCCAGGATCACTATATCCGCCCCTTTACAGTACAGCTTTAACCCACCCTCCGGCTCTCTCACTGAAAGATAAAACAATAATTATTGTTTTAAAATTATTATTATTTACGTTTATCTGATGCTTTTATCCAAAGCTACTTACAATTGCTAATTATGTCAGAGGTCGCACACCTCTGGAGCAACTAGGGGTTAAGGGAGACCCGGGTCTCTCACACCAAAGGCATGCATCTTATCCACTGTACCATCACCACCACTTATTATTATTATTATTATTATTATAGAACTTAGCAGAGGTGGAAAAAGAGTGAGGTGAGTGCAAAAGATTACAAGAGATACAGTATGCTGTTAGTGTGTATTTAGAGGGCTACTCTCACCCAGTACAGACATGCGTCTTCTCTTGCTGGTAAAGTCCAGCAGTGCCAGCAGCTGATATTGGCGAGTGACACCCAGCTCTGAGACAACAATAAAATCTCTTGTCCTGGAAAGAAAGACCCAGCCCAGCTCCCTGGCTGCACCAACAAGAGCTTCCTCATCTGGGGACGCAGCCTGGTAAACTGGAGCCTCTGGAGGAATGAGGTCAGCACACAAGGTAGAGGTAAACATATTGTGCTCTGGGAATTGTCAGAAACTTTGTGCATACAGGTTATTATATCAGATTCAGACCAGTGATTTAGGGGTTGGAAGATACAGTCACAGGAAAAAGTATGTGAACCCTTTGGAATTACATGGATTTATGCATAAATTGGTCATAAAATGTGATCTGATGTTCATCTTAGTCACAACAATAGACAAACACAGTCTGATAAAACTAATACCACACAAACAATTATATGTTTTCACGTTCTTATTGAACACACCGTGTAAACATTAACAGAGCAATGTGGAAAAAGTATGTAAACCCTTGGATTTAATGAATCTTCTGCTAAAGCCATTCTGTTGTTGATTTACTTCTGTGCTTTAGGTCGTTGTCCTGTTGCTTCACCCATCTTCTTTTGAGCTTCAATTGGCAAACAGATGGCCTTACATTCTTCTGCAAAATTTCTTGATAAACTTTTGAATTCATTTTTCCATCAATGATAGCCACCCTTCAAGACCCTGAGGCAGCGAAGCAGCCCCAAGCCATGATTACCCCTCAACCATCCTTCACAGTTGGGTTGAGGTGTTGATATTGGTGTGCTGTGCATTTTTCCCCCGCACATAGGGTTGTGTGTTGTGTGTGTCTTCCAAAAAACTCAACTTTTGTTTATCTGTCCACAGAATATTTTGCCAGTAGTGCTGTGGAATATCCAGGTGCTCTTTTGCAAACCTCAGATTTACAGCAATGTTTTTGCCATCTGGTGTCCTCCCATGAACTACATTCTTGTTCAGTGTTTGACGTATTGTAGATTCATCAACAGAGATGTTAGCATGTTCCAGAGATTTCTGTAAGTCTTCAGCTGACACTCTAGGATTCTTCTTAAAATCAGTGAATATTCGGCTCTGTGCTCATGCAGTTATCTTTGCAGGACGGCCACTATGGGAATTCCTCTGGGCGTGGCAGGGCTGAATTATGAATGAAACTACTCCAATCCTATTGGTGTTGCTAGAACGGTAGCGTGTGACGGCGTAACCAGAGGCATATATAAGCACGCCGGCACACAGGACACATTAGCCCTCTTCTATGAAGCAAGGCACTCCAGGCGGGGTGAGGTGTGGCGGACCGACGCAGTGTCTCGTTCCCCTTCTCAGGGAACAAAGGTTACATACGTAACCCGAGATGTTCCCCTTCGAGGGAACTCGAACTGCGTCGGTGACGACACTATGGGAACGAGATACCCACTTAGGCCGCGCTGAAACTCCACCTGCCCCCAGCGTGCAAAAACCTGAGGCACGACTAAAAGGAGAGCGCACGGGTGCCTTCTGAACGATCCAGTTGCTGATGGTGTGTTTAGAAGCGGGGAGCCCAGCCTTGGGGGACCCGAAACACACCAGCAACTGTGGTCTTCCACCGGGAAGACCTCAGAGTGTAAATACTCAGCGCTCTGACAGGGCAGAGCAGATGAAGTCTCCCGTCCTCGGCCGTCACATGAGGTGGGGGATGAAACGCCTGCAGCATCGTGGACCCTGCCAAACTGGACGGAACCTTAGGGACATAGCCTGGACAAGGGTGCAGGATGGCCCTGACCCTCCCTGGGGCAAACTCCAGGCATCGGGGAGAAACCAAAAGTGCCTGGAGATCCCCCACCCTCCTCAGAGAGGTGATAGCGAGGAGAAAGGCCATCTTAATGGTCAGGTGCTTGGCCTCAGCCGACTCTAGGGGTTCGAAGGGGGCCTCAGCCAGCGCTTCGAGAACCACTGCCAGGTCCCAGGTGGGAACCCTGGAACGAGTCACAAGTCTCATCCTCCGGGCTCCACGGAGGAAGCGCATGACCAGTGGAAGCCTTCCCAAGGGCCCATCACTCAGAGGGGCGTGGAATGCTGCAATGGCAGCCACATATACTTTGAGCGTGGACAGGGAGAGGCCCGCGGAGAAACGGTGCTGGAGAAACTCCAGCATCATAATTACATATTACGCCGCCCGTTCTCTACACCAGGTGGCGAACACATTCCACTTCAGGCCGTACATCCTTCTCGTGGATGGGGCTCTAGAGCTGAGTAGTGTCTCGACCGCTCCTGCCATTAGGCCCGCCTCCAGGAACTGCGCCCCCTCAGAGGCCAGACCCACAGCTGCCACAGGGCGGGGTGTGGGTGAAAGATCCAGCCCTCCGCCTGGGACAGCAGGTCTCTCCTCAGAGGGACCTGCCAGGGCAGGCCCTCCAGGAGCGATATTAAATCCGAGAACCACACTCGTGCCGGCCAAAACGGGGCTACTAGTAGTAGGCTGACGCCATCCTGACGGACCCGCTCCAGAACCCCCGGGAGCAGAGCGACTGGGGGAAAGGCATACGGGGCATACGGGGCTCAGGAGGTAGAGCGGGTTGGCCGTTAATCGGAAGGTCGGCGGTTCAATCCCTGGCTCCCCTGGTTGCGTGTCGAAGTGTCCTTGGGCAAGATACTGAACCCCGAATTGCCCCTGGCGGCTATTCCGCCAGTGTATGAGTGAATGAGTGTGAATGTTAGTTTCCGTTTGAGGCTCAGTGTATGAATGTGTGTGACTGGTGAATGCAGATGTAGTGTAAAAAGCGCTTTGAGTGGTCGAAAAAACTAGAAAGGCGCTATACAAGTACGGAGCATTTACATTTACATTTGCATACAGACACAGCCTCGGCCACGTCTGCACCATGGCATCCAGCCCTAGCGGGGCTGGGGCGAGAGGGAGAACCACAGGGGACAGTGCATAGTCTCTCGAGACGCAAACAAGTCGACAGCAGGTCTGCTCCCTGATTCTGGGTCCCAGGGACGTACATCGCTCTTCTCTGTCTGTCTCTGCTGGGACCACAGGAGGATCTGATGTGCCAGTTTGCATAACGGGCGCGAGCGCAGACCCCCCTGGTGATTCAAACAGGCCACCACTGCCGTATTGTCGGTTCTGACAAGGACGTGGTGACCGCGGAGAGTGGGCAGAAAACTCCTCAGAGCTCTGAATACCGCCAACATTTCCAGGCAATTTATGTGCCAGGAGAAATGATGCTCCTGCCAGAAGCCTCTCGCAAAGCAGCCGTCCATGACCGCGCCCCGTCCCGTGAGTGAGGCGTCTGTCGAAATAATTGTTCGGCGACAGATCGCTCCCAACACGGGGCCTTGGTACAGGAACCAAGATTTCCTCCATACAGACAGGGAACGAAGGCACCTGCTTGTAACCCGTATTAGACGGAGCGGATTTCCCCTCGGGGAGAATCCCTTGAATTTTAGCCACCACTGCAGGGCTCTCATGTGCAGTAGTCCAGAAGGTATTATACTGGACGCCGCTGCCAGGACACCCTCTGAAAGTGTTTTACAGTGATGGCGCGGCCTAAATGCACTCTGGTCACTGAGGAAAAAATGGACTCGATGCGGGCGGGAGACAGGTGGGCCCGCATCGTCGTTGAGTCCCACACCACCCCTAGGAACATAGTCCGTTGGGCGGGCGTCAGCACGCTCTTCTGAGAACTCTTTTGTTCGAGGCACGGTTCACATCAGGCAATGGACAAGACAATAGCAAAATTAAAAGTGGTGTGTGTTTTTTATAGTGCAAGGCAGCTCAAATCAACACCTCGTATCTCGTCTCATTGATTGGACTTCAGGTTGGCTGACTCCTGACTCCAATTAGCTTTTGGAGAAGTCGTTAGCCAAGGGGTTCACATACTTTTCCAGCCTGCTCTGTGAATGTTTACAGAGTGTGTTCAATAAAAACATAAAAACATGTAATTGTTTGTGTTGTGTTAGTTTAATCAGACTGTGTTCATCTATTGTTGTGACTTAGATGAAGATCAGATCACATTTTATGACCAATTTATGCAGAAATCCATGTAATTCCAATGGGTTCACATACTTTTTCCAGCAACTGTAACTGACAAAAATGCATTTGACAAGTAATGTCCGAAATAACATATACAGGTTATTTAACCTTTAATTGTAGCACCCTTGTTGGTTTAATTTAAAAACAAAGCGGAAAACATGAATCACATACGAACATTTCATCAAAAACAAACCAGTGTTGTCTGAGGTATGACCTGAGGTTTTTCAAATGGGTAATATGGATACTTTCACACAAAAACACAAACCTTCCTTCCACTCTGCCATGACAGTGTGACATAAAGACAGCGCCGTGAGGAACTGTCTGGTGAGTGGGCACTGCTGTCCTCGGAGCTTCTTCACCAGGCTGGGAGCCGACATCAACAGACCACCGCGGGAGAACTGATTCCAGCTCAAGTCCATGGGCTGCACACAAACAGTGAAAAGATGATTCACTAAGGGTTATGGTGCATTGACATTATACAGTGTTCCAATTGTGGCATGAAGAGAGTCTAATGCTGTTTACAGCAGACATTATGACACAAAAACAAGCACATAAACATTGTAAATATTCAAGGAGAGGTGAAGAAAGAACAAAATACAGTTCAAAGATGCAGATTTGAGAGTAATTATATGGCACCTGTGTATCCTCTGCTCTGACTGATGCATCACCTGTGAAAGTGGAGAAATTATTGTTTTTAATGACTTGCAATAAATAGTGAAAATGGAGGTAAAGTACATGATTAGAATATCCACAAGAAAGAAGAGAAATGCAGACGTGGGCTGATATCAAAAGAGAAAAAAGACATGTATTATTCCATGCACAGTACAATCTAAATACTGTACATGGTTATCTGAGCCAGTAACGAATTGTTATAGATGGACTTTTTATAAATGAATGGAATAGGAAAATACATTGGGTAGATGCTGCTAGGTGCTGTAGATTTCAGTCAGACCATCACTGGGGTACGGTTTATCAGAAGTGATGTCATTCAGCTGCAATTTTCTAGTATTCTAGTAGTATCTAGTTCAAGTATAACAATATATATTTAACACTAGCCAGTAATAGTTTTAGATTAGATTTACTCTCATTTAGGGATCCCAGAGGGATCTTTGTTCCACTGTAAGCCAGTGAAGAAACCCTTCTCTCTGGTCATTATCAAACTAAAATTAAATGTAAATGAATAATAAGGAAGCAAATTACTGTGTTGATTAGACAGAATAAAATCGTTTAATGTCACACATTCTTGGACACAGACTGGATTGCATTCAAGTGCCAAACAAGAACTCTTTGAGTGAACATAAATATGAAAGGTGTCTTATTGCTAACACTATTGTATCATGCTGAGAATTACACATTAGCGCAATTAGTCACAATGAATGGTCTCTTTCAAATACTGATGGACAAGTCTGTTCAACTTCTGTCCATTTTCACTTCTTTCTCCACTTTTCAGGATTTCAATACACCATTTTTGTACTTTCTGCTTATTTTTTAACACTTTTTTTAACTGAATTGTGCAAGGTCATTTGATTAATAATGCCCCTCTAAAAAGTTTCTAATTTGAGAATTTTCACAAAACGGGAAGAGAAAGAATTACAATATTTTTCTTAACTTTATAGTCAACATGGCTGTTTCTACACAGATGACTATTGAAGTTGCTTAAAGTAATTTTGAAAGCATGTTGCAATCATAATTTGATGTACATCCTGTTGATAGTGGATGCTGAGGTAAAATAAAAGCAGTTTTATATGTTGGACTATAAGTTTGTTCAAAAGTCTGTCAGTAGTTGGAATTTTAGTTTCTAGTTACCCGTGCAGCCTGAGGTCAGATAAAGATACTTTGTTTTAATGCAGTAAGTAGCAGTGCTGGCATTGGGGTGTTGCTTTCTTCTAAGAAAGACAATAAAAATATCACATAGAAAGTAACATTTTGGTAAAGAAAATTGGTCCACCGGTTAGAAAATCATTTGTTGGTTTCAGTTTATTGTTACCATAGATCTCCCCAGCTATGCAGCATTGTCTGAAGAGCAGACAGTTCTGAGTTAGTGTCCCAGTTTTGTCACTCAGCAGGTATCCCACTTGGCCGAGCTCCTCACTCAGTGAGGTGTTCCTGGCCTGGGCCGGTCTGTCTGCCTGCTGCCAATACATCTCCATATCCCAGCCAATAAACAGGCTGTGGACTGTGTGAATCAGCTCTAAGCTGTGAACAAACAGACATGGAGGACAAATACACAGTAAGAAAGTATACACACAAATACAGCTGTATTTCCACCTTCCTGCATTCCCTCAAATGAGTGCAGTATTGTAGATGGAACTAACGTGATGTAGAGAGCAATAGGCATGGCAGGGCTGAGCAGGATGATGTAGCTCCAGAAGATCAAGAACGCTGTGTAGATGGGACTGCCATTGACCACCAGAGGGGAGATAAACCCTGTGTGGCTCATGACCCAGCTCGAAAACACACCATTGCCGACGGCATTAAGCAAAGCTGTCAGCAGCACGGACAGGACAATCTAGAGATCCAGAATATAGACACACACAGTTTATAATAATTCCACAAGATGCCTCATGCTCATCATCTCCCTGCCCTTTACCCACTCACCCCAATCACCACTCTGTTGAAAACTTTTTCCGTTTGAGTAATCTTCACTCGCAGTTTCCCGCAGTTCCTCAGGATCTTAGTGTCCGTGCCTGGTACAGAACAGACAACTATTAAATGCTATCGCTGCGGCGGCCTGGCTGAACGAGTTGGGAGTCCATCCTGCAGCCAGACGGGGAAAGTTCAAGCCCTCGTGTCAGTAAGTATCTGCTGACGTGCCCTTGAGCAAGATGCTGAATCACTACCAGTTCCAGGGGTGTCTGACCCTACTGGCAAGAGGTCAGTGGGAAGAGAGAATTTCTCCTGCAGGCATCAATAAAGTATCAACATCATATTTTCCAGTGATGTTGAGCTGCATGTGTAAAAAAATGACAAATACTGAGAAGGTGTGCCATATCTTCAAATTGGTCGAGGACAGAAACTCATTCCAACTTAGCCTCACTATAGCAACAACATGTCAACCCTGATCATGCATAATTCAAAGTAGGATGTGTCAAGGGTGTGTCAGGAGGGTTAGAGCTATAATCAGGCTGGAGTGGGGTCACATAGATAGACAGTCTCTGATGAATGGTCTAAACCCCATCTCTGGAAGAATTTGATCTATTGATTGGCTTTACCAGAACTGAAAGGGTCATAGCAGTGAGATCCATGACACCTCTGCCTAGTCCAGTAATATCCGATCAATGATCACTTAAAAGACAGGAGGAGCCTGTAATCTGAAAGACGTTAACAGACCCACATTTAAGACACAGCTACAGGAGTTAAGTACTGTCCATAATTAGCAGTATAATGTATTTTACATAATAAAATGTGTCATTGAAACAAGTAGAGGCCACAGTAGAGGGTGAAATGAGGACAGGTGGCCTGGCCACAAAAATATTTTGCAATACTTCTACCTCAGTTATCACGCACCTCCATGGGGCCTTATGCCATACATAAGGGCCTGCCTTCATTCTGTTTGCCTCAGTGTCATTGTTAGACTCAACAGAAAGATCATTAATGGACAAAAAGTGTATCATCCCACCCCTCACAAACATCATTTGTCTACATGTACCAGTGTATATGGTCAACCCGTAGGCAAACTCTGTGTTGCGTAGGACTGTTCCTCTCAGGAGGATGTGCTCGTTGTCCAGCAGAAGACACTCTCCTCGCCAGTGCAGCTGGCCTCTGAAGGTGTACAGGCGATTGTTGGGCTCCTCACACCACACCACACCTGTAAAATGAAATGTTACATTTGTTCTTACTGAAGACAAGTATGCATTTATGTCAAAAGTTTACTTGTGTATTTTTCTTCTACTTTAAAATGATCACATCTGAATTTACATTCTTAATAGGAAACAATTATTCACCATCAAAGGCAGCAAGCGCCTCTTTTGAGGGGTGAGAGGTCAGCTCATTGTGTGTAGCACTGAGCGCCTGCCGGTACTTGAGGTTAGTCTCTCTAAAGGAAGAGAAGTTACAAGTTATACCAACACTAAACAGTTGACTCATTCATTAGAAATAATAAGAAAAAGTCAAGGCAGTGTGCAGTTGGTATGTGTATAGAGTTAAGCAATATTATTTTCTTTGGTTGTTTAACATTAAAAGGTCTTTAATCTGCACTAAACCACATGTAACTATAATCTCTGTAACTAGTTCTCACTGGTTTTAATCTGGTAAGAAAATGACAAAATCCCATAAAGCAAACTGATGCCATTCTTTCACTGATCCCAGCTATACCATATACAGTAAGACCCTAAATATATCATACACCTTTTACCCTTCTGTGAGCCACCACAAAGCCGCAGATGTGCAGGCTGAGCCCCTCTGACTGTCCCAGAGTGTATAAATGATTTTAGACCTTTTAAAAGTGACCACATTATTTTGCCTTCAAGGCCCCATTGATATAGAACCTCTGAAATCAATAGCACCTTTAAAATCAAATCTTAAAGTTTCCTATTCATGCTATTATTTTTACTACTATATACATTACATTCATAGTCTTTATGTTGTAAAATCCTTTTTACTTGTTTTAATATTTTGCAAGAAAATGCACCACTACTACTATTACTAGTATAATGATTAGAAAGTTAAATAATTACGCTGACTGTGTTTCTTACCCATCGATATCTGCTGTTTCCACATAACACAAACTGTGAGGCTCTGAACTACACAAGAAGAGAAGGTCAGCCTGGGTAGAAAAATGAAAAAAGAGAGGGCTCAGTGGAAACTTACTGTAAACACAAATAGAGCTCTACGGAGAATTTATTCAAATATTTAAAGCTTCATCTGCTCCATGCTGACATGATGAAATGTTCCACTTAAATCCAGAAAAATAGTAAATAATGTTTCTTATTGCACAAAAATGACTAATCAGACAAGAATCAGACACTTTGTTTCTATTTGCAGTTAATTTCTGTGTTTCTGTGTTCTGTGTGTAAATTGGAAATCTCACAGGAATGACTTGGTCTTTGCGGATTCGCAGTACATCTCCCACGCACACATGTTTCCACTGTGCTGTGCTGAAACTGAGAGAGGACAAACAAAGAGTGAGTGTATGAAAAAAAAATCAAATCATTTGCTTACATTTCTTGCAGTTTGCTATTCAAAAACTCCTAAATATGCAATAGCCATCATATATACAAAACACAACAACTTTGTTTTTCATAGAGCAAAAGTAATGTTTTCATATTAAAGACGCAAATAAATAAATGCCAGTGTCAAATTTTAAAATATAGGACTAGCATATACCAAAAAGATTGCCTTTAACATATAAACTAACATTACACAACAACTACATCTAAGCTATATTTCTAATGTTGTGAATAATTTGTTTCAAAAATAAAAGCAGAGCAGGCCTATGTTTTCAATTACGATAAGTTCAGATACATAGAAATACCTAATTTCCTTCTATAAGAAAACTCTTTATATGACTTTTTATATGTGTCTATACCAGTAGTTTAGTCTTTCTGTTTATTAGTACATCTGGAATATAAAAGTCTCAGAAACAGACTGAAAAAAAAACAAAAGGTGGGTTATGGTTCTTGACTTCCGATAGGTGTGGCAAATGCTCTGTGTTTTTGCCCTGCTCTAATGCACAAAGGGACCATTTAGAGATTCACTCATTCACACTTCATTAGAGCTTCATTAGAGGGCTGTTTCAAACTGGAACTGTGCAGAGTCCTGAGAGAACCGTCTTTGTATTCACCTCTGGGAGAGGAGTACGTCACAGGGTCGGGAGTTAATCTTGGAGTCACTGCGTCTCCTTGCCTGGAACAGAGATGGAGAGAGCAAGAGACGGACCGAAAAAGGTAATGAGAGAGGAGAAAGATATAGATTGAGAAGCGTGACATGGAGAAAAAGAGTGATGGACAGGGAGCGTGTGAGAGGGAGTGAGGGAGGCCGTGAGAGGTTGAACAGGAGAAAGGAGAAAGGAGAAACACCATTAGGGGGCTCTACAGTGACACCAGCAGGGAGATTTACACCATCCACTAAATGATTAGTCAATAGAGAGGGGTCAAGCAAGCGTTTCACCCAGAGCTGTTAACGACCGTAACTCAGTGATGCACTTAACCAGAGAATTCTCCATGCAAAACATCACGCCTGCATTTAAAAGGAAAAGCTTTAATGATAGGAGAGAAAATTAATGCTACTGGGATGACTGGTTTTGTCAGAGAGGAGAGGACAAGGAGTCAGTGAGGACAATGAAGGAGAGAAAAGAGTGCGTACATGCTTAAGTGCCCGGTGCATAAATGCATGCGTGAGGCTGGTCGTATATTTGTGTTTAAGCTCATGCATTTGTGTGTGAGCGGGTGCATTCATCACTGAGGGACAGTCCCCCTCCCAGGCGCCCCAAGGCTGAGGGGACAGAATGGCTGGTGGTCTCACCATGTCGTTGGCAAGGTCTTTCAGCCCTCTCACAGAGAGTACGGTGAGCAGCGGGATGATGGTGACGTACCACGGGATGGATGAGATGACAGGAACACACTGGAGACCGCATGCAAGCGTGGATACACACAGAAGGAAAAAGAATCACACAAACTGTACATACCATACGCACACACAATGTGCTTCCACAAGTAATAATCTAAGAATAAGAGAGTAATAAATCTAGACTAAAAAGTCAAAAGCTCTGGACAAAGCCAATCACGGTTAAGTGATTTTTGCAGTGGTAAACCTGGTAAAGACCTTTGTGGTTTTTTGAAAAAGGGTTTATGTAAGGTGTGTCATCGTGTAGGCAAATTTTGCCTGTCAACCGTACTTTGCATATAGAAAAGAAAATCATAATTACAGTCGTTATCTCAACAGACTATGTCACAGACACACCATGATGTTAGGCACATTTCATCAAACTGTATATGGATATCACAGTGTCAGGCCCATTGCCATGACTCCAGACTGTCTGCACATTCAAATTAAAAAGATAATTGTGTTTTATACTACAGTCCCAATAAAGTAGCAATTACTTTAATTTGTATGTTTTATTTTGTTTTGTTCCTTACAGACAGTTACGTCTCTTGTATGTCTCTATGTTGTAAACATCATACATCAAAAAACTAAAGCTGAACCTGTAAAAGAAATCAAAATCAAGTCAGATTTTCTGGAATCAAAGCATGAGAGACAGCAGAGCTTTTATCTGACCTGCAACACCACCATGAGGAGGAAGTAGAGATTGGCCACTCGCTGGAATTGTTCAAACAGAGTCAGGGGCAGGAAAGTCACAGGGGAGTACTTGTGGCTGCGCACCACATTGTCCTGGCGATCGACATGAAAAGCAACAGAGAGAGAGAGTCATACATATCAACACATTAACTTGTTTCTCAGTGCATCAGCATGCCAACAGGTGTCAGGTACTATGTGGAGGGAAAAAGCATGTGTGTGACTGACTCACCGCGTATCGTCCCCAGCGGAAGCACAGAAAGGATTTCTTCTGTTTGTGTTTGTGGTAGTGGCGGCTGTTTGCCCTCACCTCCCATGTGAGGCCTGTCAGACACGTAAGGCGTACTCTTAGCTCAGGAACTATTTCCACACAATGATTCAAATTATCATTTACATCGGCAAACAGCAGATGGATGTGTGTGTGTGCTTCTGTGAATGTGTATTAATATGCAAGCGTAAGTAGTGTCCCGCTGTTAACCATATCTTAAAGAGATTCTTGCATCACCCATTCAGAGCCTCAAGAAGGCAAAAATAAATCTAGTACCATCTGCTGAAGAAACATGATCTCTTATTGGAGAAACTTTCAAACTTGATAAAAGATCACATGCAGGCTGCTACGTAAATATGACACTGATAGTTTATGTTAATGGATATGAATGTTATTGTTCATTTTGAATCAAAAACCCTAAACTCCACACACCTCTGAATGTTCTACATAAACACAGAGAGTATTAAATAAAGATAATAATACATTATAATAAACAGACAGTAAGCAGCAGGTGAAGAAAAAAGGAAATAAAGGATGAGATCAAAAGAGACGTACCAGACTCAACACTTTCCTTGGCCATGCTGCTGAGGAGACTCAGAAGTTAGTAGACTCTGGTTGTCCTATTTGAAGGAGACAACAGAGTGAATTGCCTGCGTATGCTGCTTAGATACATTTCTGAGTCTTGTAACTCATTACACTGCGTTACCATGCTTACCGATACCATAGCAGGGAAAAGGTTAGAAATGACTGCTGCTGATCTAAACAGACTCATCTGCCGACTGTAGCTCTCCAAACACTTAAATATCCTTTTTTAAGCACTTGATTACATAAACAAAATGTAACTAAGGTGAAGTGAAGGCTTGTTTTCCTTACCAACTCTTCTGGCTGAGTCTCTGCTGGAAGCTGCATAAGCACTCCTGGTGAGAGAGAACCGATGCTGCTCTGATCCAACCACCTGCATTAAACCTGCAATTAATGTGCAGATGATTCAGCACAAGAACTGTAATTAATGACTGTTACGCTACATTTGACCTGTTGCTAAGTAATTAATACCTAGACCACATTTATATACAAATTAATAAACACAGAGTAAAGGCTCAAAAGACATTAAATTAGCCTGCTTTGAGTTTTAATGGATCCTGTTTGTGAAGCTGGTAATAGTAAATTTGTTATTGAAATGAATCATAAGCAGCTGCACATAAATAACCCACGCAACTAGGAAAGAGTCATGCATTTACCTGCATTGTTACCTGCAGCCAGGTGACATAGCTGAGCTATCAATCATTAAGCCCTACTGACCGCTAAACATGTTCGTTTGTTTTAACCATTCTTCAGCTACTTTTCATACCACACACCTGGTTCATCCATCCTCCTCCTTTCTCTTTCTCCTTGGGCTGGTACGACATGTTCCCAGCCCCGCCTTCACTTCGCTCCCAGGTGAAGGCTCCAGTATCACATACGGTACTCCCTGTGCACATAACCTGAGGAGAGAAAGAGGAATGGAGGTGGGGCTCCAAGGCCAGTGGAAGACATTTCCTGTAAAAACAGAAACATGTTTAGATGTAGTAAACTATCACAAACTATAATTCCAGACACACTAACTGGGTGAACTTTTTTAAACTAACCTAAATAACATCAGTGTCCCAGAAAGTCTTTGTAATAGTATGGTAATGTTGCTTTTGCACCACGCACCAGTGGGAGTTTTGGTTTACAAGAATGTGAAAGCAGTGCTACTTTGCATTAAGACTGGGCATGAATGGCCAACACAAAACTCCCGTTCTCATTTACTGCTTTTCTTACTCACCCAATCTCTCTTCATACGTAAATTCTTCCATTCAAATATGACAAAAAATATTTTAAACATATACAACATAGATTAAATAAGATTAGTTGCAACTGCGGCTGAATTGTTGTCATTTTAATGAGGAAATGCCCCAACTATTTAACAGTGTGCTTCCAAAAACACACAAAAAAGTATTCTGTACTGTGCATTAGTAAATTACCTCACAATCGCAGTTTCTTTTGTACCGTATGTGGCTTGGCCTCATAAGTGTTAAATGAATCACTTATATACTTTCAGATTAAAATGAAATGCAGTTTTTCATTCATATGTTCTCAAAAAGAGCTTTTATTAAAGAACTTGTTTTCAGTTCAAAGGTTGCATACAGTATATGTTTAATTCAGTTTAGAAAACGCTAATATATGTAATAGTATTTCTCACATGGCTGATTTTAGTCAAATAAATCTTCATCTTTAGACAAAAGTCAAGCAGTGCATTATTTATTTAAGGGCTTTAGTTAACCATTCTTCCTTCTTCATGAATCTAATGCCACCTGGTGGAGGTAAGCACCCACTGCAGTTTAACCATCAGATGAAGGTCAAAATGGGTGAATATGACAACAATAGCACGTCTGAACAAAAGGCAGCTCAGAATGTATATGTTCACTCAATGTCAGTTAAATGTACTATTTGTGGTTTCATATCTCTTTGTCTCATTTGTCTTCCCTATGTAAGTGAGGTCTTCCCCACAAATGCCACACATCAACACCTGAAGGTGTGTGTATCTTGCGTCTTATATGTGTGTATGTGAGTGCATGTGCATATCTAGGGCGATCTTTCCTATCTATTTTTACAGCTGGGCTGTGCAGCAGAGTGGTTAGGGTGATGTGCCGGTGGCGTGAAATGGGTGCTCTCAGGCCTCCACAAACAATGGCAGTCAATAGGCCAGGCTTTTCCACCACAATTTAACCGTTGCCCATCACGGCTGCCAAACCTCACAACCAGAAACACGCAGGAGAATGGTCTCATTGGGTTGTTGCCAAATCAACTCTGCAAATTTGAAGAAAGAGAGGTTTAAGCAATATCAAACAATTATATATTAATACATATAACATACATTATAAATTATATAAGCTAATTGGAGAAAAAGAGGGTATCTTCCAAAGATATGATCTTTAAAGTACAAATTCCCTCTTTGTTTTACTATTTGTTTGTGCATGAATGCACATTTGGACATATGAACATTGTATTGAGAAAGACTGTGAAACTATCTTTTAAATAAACGTTTATCTGAGACTCTTATGGCTAAAAATAAAATCAAATATAAGCTATGTCTTAGGCAGCACAGATTGAGGTGATACAATGCAAAGATACAACTAGTTTGTCGCTGCTAAAGGTAGTAAAATAAACGCTTAAGACAATCTCACATAAGTCATGTTAGTTAATGGGCCAGCCGCCAACAGAAACCAAGCGCTGCAAACATTAGTAACGCTTCTTCTTATTTCAACACCTTTTAAATTCTTGGAACTGACCTATTGACAAAGACGTCACTAATTATATATAAAAAACTTTTCAAGGTCACATCTAGCTAAGATTCACATTCTTACCACAGCATCAGCAGGCAGTGAGAAAAACACAAGAGGAGGAGATAACAAGTTTAACTTCCTCATGTTTTCTTCAATTCAGAATGGAAATATGAACAAACTGCTAAACCTTAAACAGCTTAAAAACCGCAATGCCCTCCGCAGTAACTGAGAAACTACGTGCACAATAACAAGTCATTTTGAAATCTTGATGGGCATACAGAGGAAGTCACCGTGCTGTGCTATAGAAATTGAGATATATTATTTAATTTCTTTCTATACTGTTAACTGACTGCTAACTTTTCAGGAAATGTCTATTTTAACTGCATCATAATTATCACTTTATACAAACCTTACACTCAACAATAAAAACCACAATTGGCAAGAACTACCGCAAAACAGACACATTGATTATCTCTCTGCAATTTATAGCACTGTCAAAATACAGGCCAAGTTTCCACTACATGTTTTACTTGTATGTTAAAGCATATTTGTTCTCATCTTATTCTGTATCTCACAGGATCTCAGCAGGGCATGACCCTAAGGCCACTCCAGACTTCAGCTCAGTGAGTGTGGGAAGTTTTTCAATGCTGTTGTTTCTCAGGGGCCTACATCACTACTGTAAGGTTTTCATGTGGCACTAAACAAAAGTCACACTGCAGCTGACTATGAAGAGGTGATGCCCTCCGTGCTAGCTGAGGCTCAACTTCCTGTAAAAAGTGGTTAACTGCTCAGATGTGAGTTAAGGAGCAGGAATCAGGCCAGCAGACGTCAACCCCAACAATCACACAAATGGCCTCCTTTAAAGAGGGTGAAAAATAAATAGGGTTTTACATGACATACAAAACAGATATTAAATAGGTTACAATGAGGCCAAAACAAAGCGGCGACTCCAATGAATTAAACTTTCAGCACTGCAGCTTGTTGAAAGTAGAACATGGTGGGTTATGGGTGGGAGTGTATGTTTGTGTGTGAGGAGTGGGGGTGACATAACAACATCAAAGCTTACTGGAACAGACTGATTAAACCATGATGAGTCACCTCATCGTTGGTGACTTTCACTTGAAAAAGTTGGTATCACTTTGTTCAGGTGAAATGTGTGGGTGCACTGAAACATATCAGCAGTAATAAAACTGGTTTAAGTAAGACTGTCAGGTACCGTGAAGGGCATATCTGGAAGACACATAAATGATGTTATGACAGTTTCTTTTTCTAACTTGTACTGCTGGCAGAAAACCCTATCAAATCATATCAAAAGCAACTGGACTATGCTAAAGCAAAAGAATATGTCCCCAAATTCATGCACAGTGTTCTCTGCATAATTTTTGCTTAGATATTATCATTCATTGTTGATATTTTAAACAGAAAATGCAGGGTATAGTTTATAAAGTGCCAAATCAAATTTGTTTTATATTCAAATAAATGTACAGTGTATGGTTGCCAGCATGACAAGACGCATCAATTAAAGGATAAGTCTGGTGTCATTCTACATTTCTTAATTTAGCCAAATCCAAGGAAAGAGGCGTGTGTCTGCCACATGTCTCATGTAGCTGATGCTAGAAATAGCTCATTCATTGTTCCACAAATATCCATTGTTGTCCAATAACAAACAAAATGATAACTTGGCTGAACTAAAGAAAACTCAGCTCATATCAGCTTAAGGTAACATCATGCGCAGACAAGGAAGTCCTTCCCTCTTTCTCCACTGACAAACAACAACTCAAACGGGCCCTTCAGTCCACTGAAGAATCACCTTAGGCAGAACCGTAGGCTATTTCTCTCATGAGTCTCTCAGTCCATCACATCTAAAAATGTCTATTTACTTGTTTCAGTAAACATTGTCAGTACAAACACGACCTAAAGCAACATTATGGGGAGACCGGGGGCAATCGTTACACTTTTTACATTTTCCGACTACTTGAAATACACTAGTCATCTTTTGATACAAGAAACATATATAGGTGCACTAATTAATAATACAATTGATATATTTTCACTAATAAGGACAAGACTAAATGCAAGAATCCAGAGTGTTGGTGGGGGAAATTGTAAGTTATATTAACCCAATGTACCTCAATGTAAACGCCTACCTCAAAGTAATCACTTTACTGCTGTAGTATCTAATAATGTTACTTTTGTAGGCTATATGGTTAAAATTTTTTCGACGTCAGGCATCATAAGCATTAAAAAAACAAAAGTCTATTTCTATTTTTGCAGAAGACAAAGTCACATGACAGCCGCCATGTGACTTTCCCTGTACAACTTCACTGGCTGCACTCTCCACCAGTGATTGTGGCTGGGGTCTCCTATCTGTCATCCTGTGCCTGAATCTAAGCACAGTTCACTGTAGAGAAAAACCATCTGCTAAGTTCTCCGTTCTAATTTCATAAAATGGCTTCTTACAAGTGAAGAAAGCATTCACTTAGGTTTTGCTGGGTCTTACACAATCAAATCACTTTAATTTCACTACAGAGACACACATTATTTTATACAAATAATGTATGTTAATTGATGATCTATGTGTATAATACAACAAGCACATTTATTTTAACACCCCTTTAAACGTAGTTTTACACTTAAATTTTAGTGAAATATGTTCATTTTCTAACAGAAAAGTACATCAATGCAGATAAACAAAGTGTTGACATTGGGCCACGTGGCCATGATAAAATCTCGTATGCTAGCTGGCAACACCTACATTAGCATCGGTTGTTCATGTTAATTTTTAATCAATAACCTAGAGATAAAATGTATGTAAGTTTAAATTCGCAGTCATCTTTAGAGAGCAGAAGAAAAATACTGTACATCCAAAAAGTAACTTTCATACCTCAAAATCAGTATTTTGTTGGAAACTTCTGCTGAGGTGAAATGATCTAGCTCCTTTTCCACAGGCAGAGAGAGAATCCTAAAGCGCATGTGCAGATTAAGTGTCATCACTCCAGCTTGTTTCTGAGTGGAGGAATTGAGTGTGTTACAACTGCCCCAGGTCTCCCCTACTTTTATGATAAAATAAGAGTTTCAAAATCATTTTGATGGTACACTGACTTGTAATAGGGAGAATGGCATCTCTGTCATTGCCACTCCAGGTCCACAGCTTCTGGTACTCCACCATATAGCATTGGAATCCTATCACGAGAACAGCGGTGACCAAGCAAGAGACCAAACAAGAGTAAATTTCTGACTGGCTTTTACTCGTTAGCGTGAGGTAAAAAAGCTTAAATAATGTAAGACGCTGGCCTTCTTGCTGTTGGACTAGTATGTAATAACATATTAGCTCACTCTGACATCAGAAACGTTACTGTAAGCGCTCTTGCGTCGGTTGCTGTCCCACCCAAGCTTCAAGCAACATTATGCAACTTTTGTAACATAAACTTACAGCTGGTGGAGCGTGGTGTTAAGGTGTTGATCAGCCAATTATTCATACGAGAGAAACAAACTGGACAGACTTTTATCAGCTGTGTGATTCCCTCTCAGACAGAAGTGTTGCCTAAACTACAGCTACTGCATCACATATACTGCTCAAGATAATTCATCCACATACAGAGAGATCATCTGCAACATGCAGTCAGGATGTGGCAGTGGTAAACAGTATGCAGGGCCATTACATACCACAATTCTCTCTGAGCATGTTCATTTGAACAGTGACAATGAGCCATCCTTGTTGGGAGCAGATTCAGTCAGTAGGTTACTGTGCAGTACAGTTAATCAAAGCTGAATAACGTCTATCTTGACAATATATCAGTACTGCATATATTAATAAACCATTAGCTGCATCATTTGACAGCTGTACTGGATGGTATATTGTTCATAAATACACCTTCTTGTGGTTGCTACAAGGTGGCATTAAGTCTGTTCCCTTCCTGTGAGTGTGTGTGTATATTTGTGTTTCATGTTTTTATATCCTAATGGGCACACTAACCAATGAGGACTGCTTTTTAAGGGTTAACAAACGTGTGTGTGTCTGTGTGTGTGTGTGTGTGTCTGTGTGACCAGCCCATTCTAATATGTGACCATGTTTATGTGCACTTTTGATTAAGGCCGTCAGACTAACCAGCAGCTAACAGTACAATCTGATATGTTACTACCTCTTTAAAAATCTGGAGACTTTTACTGAAAGACTAACCTGACTGTTGGAACATGGCGAACTGTGGCCACTGTGGTTACAGTGAGTCAGAAAGAAAGATCTGTTGGAGTTTTCTACAAACACAGAGCTGATAGCTGAGAGGACATCCCCCTCTTGATATGGACAGCCCCCACACTCAGCACACCACAACGAAATCTGCAGAAGAGTGATCTTGTACACTGTAGTGTGGTTTTACATTTAGTGCGGTCATGCTGTGATGCATCTTCGTATGGTGCTTCTTCTATTTACCTGAACGGCTAAGTGGTGAGCAGGTTTGCAGCTGATCAAACAAATAATTATATGACTTTTTGGGCACAAGGTCAACCATACAGCTTCAGGTCAATCAGCATCTTAACAAGACTACTTTTCTGTAGCACCACTGGTGGCTTTGTGAGTCTGTAATGTTCATTAAACACCAGACAAAATTGTTCAGCAGTAACTGAAAGTAAATGAGAGATTCTTCCCACAAGTGGGCCAAATAAAATTCTGCATCTTATCATGCTAAATGCTAACTAAATGCATGACATGATACACCTTTCACACATACAATTGCTTGTTAACATGTAGGCCTACAGTATATTCTGCATGATATCATGTTAACATTAACACATGCTAAAATTTAACATAATAGTTAGCATTACTGGAAAAGCACAGGTGTGGCTAACAGTAACTCATTAGATTTAAGGCCAACATAAACTCTCAGATGTACAGATTGACCAACCAAATGGATGGACCATGTGGAGCAAACATAATACATTCACGTGAGCAGGACTGAGCAAAGCCAAATAAAATGTTAAAACCTCTGTACTGGCTTAAATTAAAAGCACAATAAAGTGATGTCAAAGAAATGTGCATTCTGAACAACAGTGACTACTTAAGTAATTTGTCAAATTTGTGAAAAGATAATTTGCTGATATATTAATAGGGGGTTAGACTGACCCATATGCTTCCTTAAATTTCATTGTGGGTCCATTCACAGTAATATGTGTAGATAAAGCTTACAGATGCATACTTTACAGTTGGGAATCATTTCCACATGGTGTTGGAGGAAGACCTTGGAAAATGGTGTTGTTTGTAATTTCCAAATTTTCCATCTGAAGAGAAGTAGAAGCCACGAGTTCCCATGCTGAGCGATAGAGCATGGATATTTTAAAAGTAACTTTGGAGGCTGTCAATAATGTTTTGTGGTTAATTAATTTTTTTTAAAAACCTCCGTGATTTCTCATGCACCTCATTTTCACAAGCTATTAGGCTAAGTCTACTATTTAACTAATCACACACCAATAAATTATAGGCTCGCGTTCAAGTTTAATGCAGACCCGTGTGTAAAGTCTGCGGAGCATAGTGGATCCGGCTGCGTCAAGTGCACTGCAGGCAATGCGCAGGTGATCATGCGAATCGATGCGCAGTAAACGAACTTAACAAGACACATAAGTAGGGCAAATAATCCAAAATGACTCATTTCAGTATCACCTGTTGGTTTAATCGTGACCACACTGTTGTGTTGGACTTCCGCTCTCCAAGTGAAGTTTCCTGATAAGTTTCCATGGTATGAAACAGAAAGCCCGAGGACACAACACGATTGGCTGCATGCATTGTAGATATGTAAGCGCCTCCCAGCAGCTCTGCTCTCTTCAGCACCGCTGGTTGTGATTGACAGGTAAGCGCAGGCTTCTCCGGGCAAACACGTAACATCCACAAACTTAAAGTCTACATATAGCCTAATTAATTCTGCATTATCTAAGTGCTATTTCAAACGCTGTACGTTGCTGTGTGTGTTGCAGAATTACATCAAGCTCTCCAAATCATCCAACTTTTCATTCAGGTCAGTGCGAGGAGTTTAACACTGTCTAATCATCAGGTTTGACATTAATGCTATTTTATTAATCTACTCGCTTAGCCAAGGCTACTAACTAAAGGTTAACTGGTGTTGATTTGAATCATGTCTTTAAATATATCTTAAAACTCTTGCTTGTCGTCTTTGCTTTTAACGGACATACATGTAAGTAACCCACCACAATATACTCGTTACAATCCTGCACTCAGATGCTGACTCAAGTAAAATGCACTTCAAATGTAACTCAGCACAAATAACCTACTTTTAGTGTTGAACATAAAAGTGCTTAAATGCTAAATTGTCTGTTTCCTGGGTAAAGTTAGGATATTATTGCTTTATTATTAGCCTTCTAATTCATTAACATGTAGGCCTATGCACCATTTAATGTTTTAGCTGCTAGAGGTGGAGCTACTTTTACCTGCTTTGTAGTAGGCTACAATCTTTTAATTAATAATTCCATGAGATATGTTTTGGATGTTGGCTAAAATCTGAATCTAAAATTAAGTAATAATTTAATAAAACAAATTATGGAGTTGCATACAAAGTAAAACATTCCCATCATGTAGGCTCCTTTAATATTACAAGTAACAATTAAGTTAATATCAAAACCGCATGGATTAGAGATTTAAGGATCTTCAGCATATTGATGAAGTAACAGTCATACGGATAGTAGGCCTAGTAGGTACAAACATCCTCCGCATTTGAGATCGAAATCAGATAGGCCTAGATAGAGTTTTCGCTCAAATTAAAAGCTGTTTGATTCAAACAGATTTCCCCCCTCCCTGTCTAGTGCCAATGTCCACCTCCGGGAGCCCTGACGGTGCAGGGGCCGCTGCTCTGTGCCAGCCCTCTTCTTCAGTCGAGAGCAGCGGCTACACGGACCCTGGACCTCTCTACCCGTCAAGGTCCTCCCTGCTGTCCCGACGTTTCCTGCGTTTACGGGGCTGCAGCAGCCACGTAAGCCCCGTTACACGCCGCAAGAGGGAGATGATCCCCGCCGACAAGAAAGATGCCAACTACTGGGATAAGCGACAGAAGAACAACGAGGCGGCCAAGCGGTCCAGGGAGAAAAGGAGGCTGAACGACCTGATGCTGGAGGGTCAGCTGCTGGCTCTGAATGACGAGAACGCGCAGCTGCGGGCTCAGGTGCTCAGCCTGCAGTTTCACAACAGCCTGAGCGCAGAAAAGAGCAAAGCCACATCTGTTGAAGCTTCTACTCTGTCCTTATCACCTAGAGCGGCTCACACCCCTGCCCTCTTCCCGGCAGGACTCTGGGGCAACAGCAGGAGCCACCCGGCTTCTGCCCTGGGTGTGAAGCATCAAGAAACAGCGATCCACCCATTCGAGGCCAAGATCCCGTGTTTTAGCCCAGTTGGAGGTGTTGGTGGTTTTAATAACCCACAAAGCTCTCACAACGGTGGCCCACAGCAAGGCCTCTTCCCCGTCTCCGTTCCCCGTGTCCTCTCTCCTCGAGCGGTTCTGGAGGGAGGGAGGTCAGCGGAGGCAGATGTGGATGCTCATCGACAGGTCTCCTCCAGCGATGACATCCCCAACTCCACCGACGCCTCTTCCCACCCGGCCTCCTCCACCCGAGCATTTCTGCACACACCCGACACACTCCAACATGCCTCCATCCTGTCATACCCACCTCAAAATTGGCTGCTGCCTCATCTCAATCACCCGGCTGTATGTAATAATTTCCTGCTGCCTTGGCGGTCTCCTTACCTGGCCCCCCCGGCCGTCTACCCTGGCCTGCCTCTCTACATACAAGAGAGACAAGGCCAGGCTCTCGGCGTGGATGCAGACAGTCACAGGGGGTTGAGGAGCCGGCTCAGCAGTGCACCGGCAGTGCTGTCTCAACTTGGGATGCACCTCAGTCTGGATGGTCGCTAACAGGACAGTTTGATGGTCATGGCATTTATTACAGGGGTCCGTGGGATAGAAGCTTGCAGTGTATTTTGATGCTGCAATAATGTCTTGTATAGCCTAATGCAATTACAGATGTGAATGTTTTAAAATGCCAATGGATATGCCTACCAAAGAAGCTTTATAATTTGATGACATAGCCTATTAATTGCAAATAGGCGACTGGATTTGTTATATGGTCATATAAAAACAGGAAAAATGTGAATGTACTTTAGGCTATATATATAGAGGATATATATCCTATATTAGCTGAAATACAGAAGGCATGGAGAATGTTGCGTTTTAATGCAGCCCACACTGTGGTTTCAAGTGTATACCAGGAAGAAACAGCGGTTACATTGCAGGCACGGACTAGTGCTGTCAGAGATCTTCTAAACCTCTTTAACATTAAGCAGAGCTTATTTCAGTCTTTTATTAGGCCCTAATGAAATTTATATTATGTACAGTAGTAGGCTTTGTATGGCTGGAGATACAAAAAGTCCGTCCACGTTTTTGAAATAGCTTATTAGAGACCTAAATGAAATTACCGGGTTGATTTGATTGGTTGTAAAACTTATTGTTTGTGAATGTTTGCCGTTGTTTGCCGTTTATCTGCGGTGAAAAACCCAGCGAAACTGAGTGCTAGTTGACTCGGTATTCCCCTTCATCCCCAGTGCGCGATTTCCCAGCAGACTTTGATTAAATGGAAAACTAAACGTTGAACCGTTTATTTGTGGGCTTAGCCTACAGGCTGTGAGACATTTTCCTCCACTGCATCTAGTTACGCCACTCTTACTCTTGTTTAAGCCAGGAATATCAATACAATAGTCTGACAAAATGTTTGCAATACGATGGTTCATTAAGCCGTTTATACTGTCAAATAAAATAAAGTATTAGATAGCCTAATATAAATTTTCCATCTTTAATGAAGATTGCAATAGTTTATGTCATATCAAGGAAGCAAACATATGTTTTGGAAATTGTGCAAAGGTTGGGGAAATAAAAGACTGGTGTTTAAAAGCAGCTCTTAAATGACATTTTAATTATTTAAACTGACCCCCAAAGTAAAAAAACAATAACAATAAGAAGAAATGCCATGATCCACAATAAAATAATGTCCTACCTACTAATGGTTCGTTCTTGCAGTTTATGTTAATCTAGGCCTTTAGTCATATGGCTGGCTGCATGACTGTCAACACCGTGCTCGAACCGTGTCAACGCTTTTATTCTTCTGCATACACTGCAGGGGAAATCTATCTTTAAAGTATATTCACTGGCGCTGTCACTATTCAGTAAGCTGAAATAAAACAGTAGTCCAGGCTGATTAGATATTACAAGCCAATCAGGTTTAGCCGCTCAGCAGGCCTTTCCAGGAAAGTTCCACTTTTCAAGACACTTTTTGTAAAAGTTCAGCTTCATGCTAGAGTTATGTTTACTGCTGTCGGAAAAATAGAGTTGTTGAAAAGCGATTTATTCCCCCTGGTTATAATATCCTCTTTTGACAAGATTCTGTGATGGCATCGCCCACGAGGTCCCGCAGTCAGCCAGCACGGGTCCCGGAGGCCACCAGCAGGGGGCGCTAAAATATAATGTTGGTGGAGTGGAGTAGCTGGGAGTGAATGCACCACTCAAACCAGTAGTCTATTGTTTCAATGGAACATACCCAAACAAGAAAATACTAAAGAGTGTAACATTTACACAGATTTTATAAATATTCCATACAAAAATCATGAATGAACAAATGTAGCTTTAATATCGGGTGACCCTGCTAGAGAGTCATGAAGTCTTCTAAATAAAGCTAAAAATTTTACATGTTTTGTAAGTAATCATTTGTATTTGAACATGTCTTGAACTGCTTTCAATAGATTAAAACATAAAATAAAGTGTACTTTGCAACAGGATATAAGGGGTTTCAGGAATATTTAGTCTCATCTTAATTTAGAAACTAATATCAACACACAATAATTGTCTCAGTTGGCTGGTTGCAAAATGTTAGTCCACTAAATCATCAACTCTGCGTTATACAGTTCACACATATTTTCTGCTTTGTTCACTGTCAGATAATGTTCAGTTGTAATGTTTATGTCATATACTTTCTGGTTTCGACAAAAGGACTTTGACACAATTTCTTCCGCCCCACAGGGACAATGTATGTAGTTCGAAAAAGAAGTCTAAGAATACACAAATGTCTAGTCAAAATACTTGAGCTTGACAATTACTTTGTTGGACGTGCTGGTTAGACTCCGTCTTCTTGGCTGTATGACAACAATAAAGCATTTTTTTCGCGTCCACACGGAACTCTGGTGCATATTTGTTTTTAACATTAAGGGCTTAAGCGCATCACATCAGGAAGCAAAAATCTCACTTGTCTACATGTGACACGTGTCTATAGATAGAAATGGGGGTCGAGGTTTAATTTCCAGTCACGCAAAAGCATGTGCTATAATTCCAATAACAAAATTCATTTGTATTCCTAAAATGTATAACAAGGGGTTCTAAAGTGAACAGAGTATATTGCAAAAAGCACATCAGCGACAGGATAATAAATGTGCACACATGTAGTCGCAACTGTGACATCTAAGCTGATTAGCCTAAGTGACAAACACTTCTCTTTTTTTCTGTGAATCTGAGGTGCCAAAGATTTATTTACACTCATACCGAAAACAGTCACTATAGATAACTCCTCTCAGTTATGCTTTATTGTAAAGATCTGAAAGACACATCACTCTGGTGTTACCTGTTCCATGGGTGCTGTGGCTTAGTCTCTTGTACTACTACTGCTACAACTGCTGCTGGTGCTGCTGGTGCTGCTGTTATGTTTAAGATTTTTCAGGTAAGGTAACATGAAACATGTAAATGAACACTACACAGCACAGAAGAACACTGCAAAGACAAAACAAATGGCATTAATTTGTTTGAAGAATGAAATAACGGTTTGGCATTACTTTACTCTGGGGTGGTAAATGCATATCCCTCCACAGTTATAGCATGCGACACACAAAATATGTCAGTTTGAAACTGACAGCAACGTCATGCGAGACCCCTGTGTGGGGAAGCCACCAACACCACAATATTATGAAGATCAAGGAGGCCAGTCAGACGCTTTTCATGCAACAACAGAGGTGGACAGTCCAAGGTAAAGACAGGAAAACAAGACATAAAGAGAGAAAGCATAGAAAGTGGGAGGTGAGAGGGTAGACTGAAAGCAACAAGGCATTATCAGCCCCCCTCTGCTTATATGAGCATCCATCTCGTGACTCAGTCTCAAAGGAGAGTTCCCTGCTCTAAGTTGTATTTTAGTACCGTGTGAGAGCGAGATTTATCGGAATTAGCTCATTCTTACCTCTGCAGCAGTGGACTTTCTGCACAAGGTAAGGCCTCAAGCTCATTTTCTCGTCTGAACCCTGTGTTTCGGGGAGCTGATGGATTCAGGTGAGGAAATGGTTTAGGTGTTACTGGCCAAAGGATAGATGGTTTTTGCACATGCTACCGTTCTCTCGAGCTGAATACAGACCAACACCACATTGTTGTGCGACGTCAACTCAGTAAACTTCTTTTGGTATCATTCTTTTTCATCTTCTGCCAAAATACAGGAATAAGTGACTGGCCTTTTCAGTAGTTCATATTTTTATGTATATTATCAAAACAAAATCAATTCATTCAGAATATATTATGTGAATAGGTTACTCTCTTATCTGTAAAGAATTGTTTGAGGAAGAGGAAGTGTTACTAACATGTAAATATCTGCGATATAATTTAGGAGGACAGATTTGTACATTGTTTCTATTGTAAAAGTCCTTGCTGTAAAATATAAATAATTTATAATGTAATTTATAAATTGGCCAAAGCGGGGGTTAAGTAAGTCAACTTTTCAAATATATATGTATTCAAAATATTCAAACATTTACTCAGTTTGAAGTGTTATTTTTTTATCTGGTAAAGGGACGTTTACTGCAGTTGTAAAGACATAAATCACTTTGGACGAACAATGTTGTGTTGTGCAATTTTAATGCTCCTTAATCTAAACACACAGAGTTTGGGTCATGTAAACAGTATTATTAATATATTATTTTTTACACTTAGTGACCAAAAGTTAGTTTATAAGTTTATAGTTTAGAAATAGTTTAGAAATAGTTTATTTCTGTTTACCATTTTTCATAATTGATTCTGTATTAATGTATATTGTCTGCTATGTAGCAGAAGGGAGTTACTAAACTCAATTTCACTCTATAACTTGTTATATTGTGACAATAAATCTAGCTACCTACCAGAAAAGTAGAAATTGTCACTGCGTTGCAATGTTACCTAGTACCGCAATAAATCTTTTATAAAACTGATAATTATCTGTCTTTGTTGACATGGTGTCAGAGACGTGATGATTCAAACACACAGTAATTTTTGAGGCTGTATCTTGTGGTCTTGTTTCACTTTGCAGTGTGCTGTAAGGTGTTTCGGCAATTTCCATCCTACATGTATGTGAGGTGGAAGAAATTTGAAGAATACCTTTCAATATATCAATCCAATACAACACTGATACAACAGTATGTTCAATCAGTGTTGATTCAACATACTAAGAGCTCAAAACATTTAGGTATTGCACTGTACTGCATCGCAAAGGGGTTTCTATTCTTTTGGTCACACAGTAGGAATTATAAAAAGGGAATTTGTTTTTGCATTATTTGGTCCTGGTTGTGCTTTCATCTAATCTGAATGGTCTTAAGTGCAAATCCAGAGGTTTCCAAAAAAAGTATAAATCACCCTCGTATAGTATGTAACTACACAAATAATTGGGTCTAAGGAGAAATCTTATATGTGATATATATTCTATGATGGTAAAACACAGAATTTAGAAGACTTGAATAAAAGATAATGTCCATCCAGCCATTTTTTATTACGCAATAACATTGATGGCTTAGTAGCAATATTTAATGTTTTTGTTTCCGTTTTTTATGATTCTGTAAATACTTTGAGTGCCGTTTATTTCCATGTATCGTCAGCAGTTTGAAAAGGTGAATTTTTCTGGTGTTTCATGTTTTTAGGAATATATACGTTAACAGACAATTCAAGCCAAGAACTGTGGCAAATTCTTTATTCCCCCAAGAGAGAATTCATTCACTCTTATTTCCACAATGGCAGTTTACAAGAGACACGAACACACTACATTGAGGTGAAAAGCCACAAAATACAGACTGACCAAGTTTTCCTCCTATGGGTAGTTATTTTAACAATTGCTGGTAGGGCGCACAGCAACACAGCAGCAGATGGCTGAGTATGAGAAAACGGATAGACACAAAAAGAAGAAGTTTGAGAGTTCTTTACTAAAAAGCAGGCTGGCTATAATTAGTCAATAAGAAACAGGTGCAAATGTGCAGCAGAGTAGTGAGCGGACATGGCCTCAAGAGAGATTTCACTCAGGAACCCTCTTTTTTGTTTTCTCTCTCTGTGTGTCTCCCTGTATGATTATTGTTTTCTCTCTTCCTGCTGTTGCTTTTTTGGGTTTGCTTGCACAGACCATACAACGCTTGGTCTTTTTGTCACACACAGAAGTATGCAGGTGTGAGCGTTCTCACACAAACAGACAAACACATTCGGGTCTACTTCTCACTGGGCACAGGCTTGAATATTTTTAACCTGATGTGTGTTCTCACCACCACACACACAGGGTGCATGGCTTCTTTGAAACCTTTGTTTTGATGTTTCTGGCTCAGTTCAGTCTGGCACGTCAAAATACAACTACATGGTTTGAATATGCTCAGACGTTGCTCTAAGAGTGGATAATGTTAATAAAAACCAGACAGACTGAAGTTTTGGTTTGTGTTTAAGAAAGTACTTATGTTACTCATGCAAAATCCTGAGTGATTTTGCAGCTCATTTACAAGGTGTCACATGTAAGCTAGCATGAAGTACTGCATGGCATCTGAATGGAAATGAACTTACCAGCTATAGTGTTGTTTGCTTGTTTTCAATGAGTTAAAGGCGCGTGTGTAAGCTCAGTGTGTGTGTGAGTCTGTGAGAGTATGATTGCATACAGACGGGCTGTGGTTTCAACACAATGTTCATCCTTTTTGCACAGCTTCCCATGAAACCACCCACAAACCCACGCGAATGAAAGAGACTATATTAAAAGCTGCCAGCATTCCTCTCAGACCGGTTATTCAAAATATTGAGTTTACCCTCTGACTTCTGCTACGAAATGGACAAACACTTACTGACTGCCTTTTCTTCCCCACAATGTAGATGAATGAAGTGAGGCAAGTAGTTGAAAGAGATGGAGAAGGGGAAGTGGTAACTAGGTGGACAAGTCCACCAAAGAGAAAGAGGGAGGAGATAGTGTGAAAGTGTTGTCAATTCAAACTCAACTTAAGAAGGCGCTACATATAAAGTATATAATTTCTATATGACATACTCAATTAAATTCTGCAATATCCAGAAAGTTTCCATTCAATTTCACAATCATTTTGATCTTCTTTGCAAAAGCAGTGACATAGAGGTTTCTGCATAGCTAAAAGTGATGTTTAGGTTTAGTTCATGTTGTCAACTAGACTTATCTGCCTCCAAAGTGAGCTCTCAACAACTCACAGTTGAGATCAATACAGTAGCTACTGTTTGAAATATGGAACTAGGTATGTTCACTGCTGCATGAACTTATTGTTGTAAATAACTGTATAAAATATCTTATTGATTATCAAACACATTAGTCCACATTCTTCTTTGTCTACTTACTGTTTCCCATCACATTTTCTCATGTGGTCTAGTCAGGTTAGAGGTGAAGTGAGGTTAGGTAGGAGGGTTTGAGTGCTGGAGGTGCTAGACTAAGTTGGAAGCAACTCTAGTGGCCTCTGCAGCTTTTCAGACAAAGAAAAAGCACACACAGTATGAGCAGCTTTACCTATCAGTCACTGGTTTTGTGCTCGACTGGGAAGAGTCCTTTGACTGCTGTGGCTTTACATAGCTAACATTAAAAATACATGAATTTAATTCACAAATCAAGGCAAATATTGAATATTCCCATAATCTAAGATCCATGACGGTATTTCTCATCTCAGCATAATCCAATTACGTTTTTTCAACAACATTCAACACCAGCGTTTGCTGTCCTTATAAGGAATAAACTTGAAAATTACTTGTTGTTGACTTTTCATAATTTTTCCCCCCATAGCTGACAGCTGTGGACTTCTAGTCTAGTCTCTCAGACTCAAATCATCTCTGCATTCAGAAATACTACGTTGCTTTCAGTGGAGACAAACCAAGATAAGACGAGGTAAAACACAAATCAGATAGGTTATCGTTATACAAGAAGGAAGTACTTGTATTACTCAACCTACAACACGAGACTAAAAACTCTCCAATTTCCCTCTTGATTTCAGGTCTGTGTTGGTTGTTAGGCATTTTTCATCTACCATGGAGTCTTTGTCATCACCTCTTCACGAAGGCCAAGACAGCCATATTGTACAGGTGGAAAACGAACTGGTACGCAAGGGTCCCCGTCGCAAAAGGGAGTTCATACCTGAAGAGAAGAAGGATGCCCTCTACTGGGAGAAACGTCGTAAGAACAATGAGGCAGCCAAACGGTCACGGGAGAAGAGAAGGATGAATGACTATGTCCTAGAGAGTCATCTCATGGCCCTGAAAGAGGAAAATACCAGGCTTAGTGCTGAATTACTGGCCATGAAGCTGCACTTTGGCCTGGTCCACCCTGCAGCCTACACTGCTCAACAGAGTAGCCAACTGCAACACCACGTCCACAGCAGCACCCAGCCTGTCACCAGCATACACCACCAGCCCCTGCAGAGGGACTACTACTGGGGTGGTAGAGACTCTTCTGCTATGCCAAGCCACCAACCATCTCACCCTGTTTTCGTTCCTGCATATGCCCTCCATACCATGAGAGGCTATTCATATTTGAACACATCAGGTAATACTGGCTCTGGCCTCCTCCCTCCCCTTGTCCTCCCTCGAAGTCTCCTGCCCACCCATTCAGCCCGTCCTGGAGCCCACCTACTGAAGCCCATTTCTACAAGAGCCACCTCAGATGAGGAGGAGGAGCAGCAGGTCCCAGGGGTGTTGTCCCTATCCTGCTCTGCTCCGCCTCGCAAAATCACCTCAAAAGACAGAATCTACTCTCCACCAAGACAGTACATGTCCGACTGAGGGTCCAATACAGAAGGGCATTCTGTATAGTCGTCAGATTGATTAACTGGGAATCAAATTCTTCATTTCTTCTTCACTATCAAACATACCTGCTGAAATTGTAACTTTAAGAGCTCTATTTTTGTGAATTAATGACACATGGTGCAAATTATGCAGATGAACACAACTGCTGTGCAAAAGGCTCCACACTTTCCAATATTTGTGTCACAGCCCACTCTTACGATTCTATGTGGGATGATCATTCACACTACAGCCCATAAAACGTTAATAAGCGGTTAAATAGAAGCCATTCAAGTTCACAGCCCTCCCTGCTGTGTCACAAAAATAGAGCTCTGAAGCTACTTCAGCTCTTCTCTGTGTGTGCTTTGTTCCACATGTCAAAGTTGAATAAATGTTCAACTGTGGGTTATGAATAAGATTCAGTACTCACTGATCTCAACTCACCATTCTTGCTCTAGAGGACTGTTAACTATGCAGCTACTCCAAGCCTGCAAACCATTACCTTTTTTTTTTTTAATTACATGTATGAATGTTGACAAGAGTTGTGAAAGAACTAGACGTGGGTCCATTGTCACTTTGTTTTGTTGATGGATAAACATTACTTGGTGCTAATGTACAATGTAATGTACAATGTACTGTTAACCAGCAATTGGAGTCTTGACAAGATTAAAGCTAGGGTAGGCAATTTAATTCAGAAAATTTTTTGTTATATTCGATGAAATTCTTTTTACATCCTGAGAGTAATGTTCTGACACAAAAATGAAATAAATCCAGTTTCTGTGGCTGTAGCAGGACTGTAAGCATGGCCAAACTTTTTATTTGGGCTGAATGTAATCATTGACTGGCCTACCCGCCTGCGTACACTCCACGTGTGCGCTCACTGCATATCAAAATGTGTTTTTGGGGGAATGGCTTTGAAGGACTGCTTTTATGAGAAAGGGTGGGATTTTTTCAGTGGGATACTTTCAAAGTCTAGCTGTCTCTTGCTAGTTGCCTACCAGCTTAATTGTACAATTAAGTGTTTTCCTTCTTTTTCCATACAGTGAATGCAATTGAAAAGACATGTTAATCCACTTTAAAAAATGAAATAAAAGAAAATAAACTATAAAAATAAGAAAACATATGGGTTTCACCCCAGACTGACATTACTTACACTGCTGGCTACAACCTCCCTCATAATGGAAACAGTGAAGAATGATGATGTATTTCTTTGGTTTTCCTGTGTGGGCAGAAGTAGTCACCTTCCTTCATACTGTGGCCACAATGTGTTTGAATCTTTCAAAATTTCAATAAGCTTGGGGATGACATTTTGTTTAATATATTTCAAATAAAAATATTAGAACAATTAAACTTAAGAATAGTGAACAAGGTCTTAGGATAATTCTTCTTTCTTTTTTTTACTGAAGGCTTGCTGGCTACAGTACTCAAAAAAATAGCATTAGGTTATAGAAATGATAACGAACTAATCTCTTCTTCCAGTTGGCATCTGCTGTTTCTTTCATCTCTTCCAGTCTATTTATGAGCCAGCAGCACCCCAGGCTACAGCAGGTTGCTGGCTCTTTGCCTGACAGCGCTGATGGCAACATTGCTGCTGGCCAGGCAAACAGCCAGTCCAGCTGGCTCAAAAACAAAGTCAGTGCCAACACAGAAACAAGACAGCAGCTGACTAGTGAGTAAGTGTTTTTGCAATATAACACTATTTTTGTTTATGGCCTGGAATGCAATAGCTTACTGTGGTTTTAACAATTGAACATGACTAGTGCAGCTGTTAATAGTAGGTAGAAGTGCCTATCGGCAAATCCATGCTAAGTTGCAGGAAGGACCAACATGAAAAACAATTTCATTTTTATGGCACATTTGCTTAAAAATGAGAAGACAGTAAATAATTCCCATTTATTCCCATTCTTAATATTTTTTGTTAATTTAGCTAAATCCCAATAGGATTAGCATTTAGCAGTTATTAGGGGTATCTTTTCAAATAAACTGTGCACACAAAGTGGTTATTTGGGTCCATAAATTAATTATTTGTTCCATAGTAATACTAAATTGTCCCCTTAAATTATTAAATTCTTTGTTACGTTATCTACTTTATATTAGCATTAGAAACTTTAGTTACGGGTTGTGGATGTTAGTCTGGAAAGGTAACACCAGATGGCTAGCAGATACGTTGAATGCAGGTGACCTCAAATTACAGGTTTCATTTCCTGAAATTATTAAGATATTGCATTCAGTATTTGTCCTTTCCCCCTTAACCCTCTTTCTCATACAGCTTTTACTGAAAAATTACAATGAATTAGCATCAAGTACTTCACAGCGCCAACATCTGGAGCAAGTTACCCAAGCTAGCTCACAAAAAAATCATCTAATGTGTACAAACAGAACAAAGAAATGTAATAATGTCAGACAGAGATATGAGACAAAGTGGCCACCCTGGTCATGTTGGTCTTGCACTGAACATTTGAAAAATGCCTTTGTGTGCTTTTTCCCCAGTTTGGAAGCCTCCACTGCCTATGAATTTTTGTGTCTTCAAGGGCAAAGTTACTACTGCCATTAAAATGTCGCCATCTCTGTTTCACCCATATGGTTTTGCCTGTCAGCAAAGAGCTTCACCAGGAGGTGGCCGCACGGGGTCAGTTTATGAGTTTCACTCTCATTGCGCCCCAACAGGCCAGTAAGAGTCGCTAGTGCAGCTACAAGGACGAGAGCACCTCGCGGCTTTCTTCGCACCAGTGATCAGGCACACCCGGAAGTACCAAAGACACAAACTTGGCCAGCTGTATCATCTTTTCTGTTTCCTGCAACCTGCACAATAGATGGGGTTATACAGTAGGCCTACATTTCTCCTCCACAGTCTGGTCTCTCATCAAACTAGACTATCATATCCTCTTTTACAGGAGGCCTAGGCACTCAGCATTCAAAAGCGGTTGTACTGTTTATGTGTACTACTATGTGTTCCTGAACACATTATTGATTGTAATCTTTTTTTGTCTGATTAGTTTTCCACAGCTGATTGATGAATTATCTTTTTCAACTCATATATGTGCTGTCACTAATCTCTATGCACTGTGTATTATGCTTACATTTTTCTACAATAAAGATTGCAATTTATATGTTACTTTCTGCTGCTTATGTCTCAATAGTTATTTCAGTCCTGCTTTGTGTGGTTCTATAAGCAACAAATGATAATAAATACAACATGTCACTATAAAGTAAAATGAGTTTTCCTTATCCCTGCCCTCCTTTGTCTCCCACTGCAAACATGCTTGAATGTTATCTTAACCTGTTTTCATATGCAAATTAAACCCTACATGTGTGAGTTTGACCCACTTTGTCTTATTTTGGTGTTTTATGTAATAATAAAATCACCAAGATGGTAAAACACTATTACCTCAAAGTTTATTTTCGATTCTGAACACTGATATAGCACCAAACAACTGTTTTCTATGTAGATATAGTGCAGTAATGTGCCACATCTGCTCTGCCTGTGTTGTCATCCCAGCCACTGGATTTATTTCAACCAAACCAGAGTTGGTGATTGTTGGAACAACAAAAATACTAATAAAGGCGGTTTTGGTGAGTTTTATTTTGTTTCTGTCAAGTTTGAATGAAGTATTTTTAACAGTGACCCGCGTATAATTATTGTTTTTTCAATGGAGTCTGGTGGGCTGTAGCACCCATTTGTTTGGGTCTGAGATGCTAGTGCCATAGTGCGATATTTATTGACAGTGAATTTCGTATACAGCTTTAATCAGTTCAGACAAGCTCCCTGGGCAGAGCTACTGTGGTGTCCGAACAATAATGCTGCGATGATGTGTTGAGAAGAAATCCGCTTGACACTGTTCTCAATCATAAAAGTTTATTACATCAAGAAGTTCAGCATCCATTACAAGCTCTGCAGCAGCTTGGAGAGTGACCCAGCCCGATGGCCACTCTGTCTCTCTGTACATCAAACACACCTTATATAGGACATGTTTAGGTATCTGCTAAATACCATATAAAGGTCTGAGTCTGCAAGCTAAGGCTCCAATCCATATAAGAGCAAAGTTCTAGTGTAAACATCTTGTTGGACACCAGATAAGGGTCTGAGCCTCCACGTAACCACTGACCTCTACTCTCCGCTTAATGGTCACTAATCCTCTATCCAGCTGCTACAGTGCTATGTTAAACTTTTATGCGTCAAATGCACATATGTTATACACCACACTACAATGTCCAGTGCAATGTCGCCCTTAGCCTAATGTTCCTTATTAAACAGAATTATAATGAGAAGACATGGCATTGGTCCAGTGTTGTTCCTGTTAAAAACAATCATATCCACAAAAAAATCTATATAGCGCTAATACTAGTTTCGCTTTTTGCTCCATCGCTTATTTCCTATGCACTATTCATATTAGAGCATATGCTCAGTTTAATGGGTTTTGAAGGGGATGGAGACAATTGCAGGATTTGAAAGGATTTAAAACGGCACCTGAATTGGCCGTATTCCTCCTAGGTCCTCCTAATATGTCTGTTTTATTTGGCTGTGTATAGTCCATGGAGGTAACGATAGGCCACGCTGGACATTACTGTAATACAAACTGGCTTGGCCTTGCTACAGAGCTGCATCTTGCTGTTGGCTTATTATAATGAATTTACATACATACATTTCAAGGGAATGTTGATAACTTTGGCTTTCTCAACAAAACTACTATTATCAAGCCACTACATATTTTAGACGTAGTTGGAATACATGTAACCTAGGCGGGGGGGTGGGGGGTGGGGGTGGGGGGGGGGGCGACTTTTTCTCCAAGTGGTAAAGGGATCCCAGTACAGAGCAGGCATATGTTTCAGTAATCTAAAGTCTTACAATGATTAAAATATCCTTGCTTGTTTAACGTAATGTCTGCAGTCTGTAGCCCTAGATGATGAATCACATTCATTACACCAGTTCATGGGTGCATCATACCACATAACAACTTCTGTAATCAGTAGTCCAAGCAGTCTGAAGCAAAACTGCATTTATTTACACTGCATACACAATTATTAGGCAAATTATGTTCCGCAGGATTCATTCCAATCCAAAATATAATTGAATCACAAACCTGAATGTTTATCTAAGAAAAAGTAAGTTTTGTCTTGCTCAGGAGAATTCATTAGTGTGCAGAATTATTAGGCAACAAAAATAACAATAATGATGTCTATCATATTACCCATTATTTTGCTTTTTTTTTTTTTAGAATAAATAAACAAAATGGCAATTAACTTAAAAAAAAGGCCTTTCAAAATATTTAGTGACCAATATACACTATATTGGCAAAAGGTTTAGGACACCCCTCCGAATCTTTGACTTCAGGTGATCCAAACACTTCTGTGGCCACATGTGTATAAAAGGTATGCAGATTGCTTCTACAAACATTTGTGAAAAAATGGGTCGCTCTCAGGAGCTCAGTGGTACCGTGATAGGTTGCCACCTGTGCAATAAGTCCATCCGTGAAATTTCCTTATTGCTAAATATTCCACAGTCAACTTTTTGTGGTCTTATGACAAAGTGAAAGTGATTGGAAACAGCAGAAACTCAGCCACGAAGCGGTAGGCCACATAAGATCACAGTGCGGGGTAAGCACATGCTGAGGTGCACAGTGCACAGATGTTGCCAACTTTCTGCAGAGTAAATAGCTACAGACCTCTAAACATCGTGTGGCCTTCAGATTAGCTCAAGAACAGCACGTATAGAGCTTCATGGAATGGGTTTACATGGCCGAACAGCTGCATCCAAGCCTTACATCACCAAGTGCAATGCAGAGCGTTGGA
>NC_060154.1:21347774-21367741 GCF_021292245.1 Micropterus dolomieu | reverse complement strand
GGGGGGGGGGGCGACTTTTTCTCCAAGTGGTAAAGGGATCCCAGTACAGAGCAGGCATATGTTTCAGTAATCTAAAGTCTTACAATGATTAAAATATCCTTGCTTGTTTAACGTAATGTCTGCAGTCTGTAGCCCTAGATGATGAATCACATTCATTACACCAGTTCATGGGTGCATCATACCACATAACAACTTCTGTAATCAGTAGTCCAAGCAGTCTGAAGCAAAACTGCATTTATTTACACTGCATACACAATTATTAGGCAAATTATGTTCCGCAGGATTCATTCCAATCCAAAATATAATTGAATCACAAACCTGAATGTTTATCTAAGAAAAAGTAAGTTTTGTCTTGCTCAGGAGAATTCATTAGTGTGCAGAATTATTAGGCAACAAAAATAACAATAATGATGTCTATCATATTACCCATTATTTTGCTTTTTTTTTTTTTAGAATAAATAAACAAAATGGCAATTAACTTAAAAAAAAGGCCTTTCAAAATATTTAGTGACCAATATACACTATATTGGCAAAAGGTTTAGGACACCCCTCCGAATCTTTGACTTCAGGTGATCCAAACACTTCTGTGGCCACATGTGTATAAAAGGTATGCAGATTGCTTCTACAAACATTTGTGAAAAAATGGGTCGCTCTCAGGAGCTCAGTGGTACCGTGATAGGTTGCCACCTGTGCAATAAGTCCATCCGTGAAATTTCCTTATTGCTAAATATTCCACAGTCAACTTTTTGTGGTCTTATGACAAAGTGAAAGTGATTGGAAACAGCAGAAACTCAGCCACGAAGCGGTAGGCCACATAAGATCACAGTGCGGGGTAAGCACATGCTGAGGTGCACAGTGCACAGATGTTGCCAACTTTCTGCAGAGTAAATAGCTACAGACCTCTAAACATCGTGTGGCCTTCAGATTAGCTCAAGAACAGCACGTATAGAGCTTCATGGAATGGGTTTACATGGCCGAACAGCTGCATCCAAGCCTTACATCACCAAGTGCAATGCAGAGCGTTGGATGCAGTGGTGTAAAGCACGCCGCAGCTGACACTAGAGCAGTGGAGACGTGCTCTCTGGAGTGACAAATTACGTTTCTCTGTTTGGCTATCCGATGGACGAGTCTTGGTTTGGCGGTTGCCAGGAGAATGGTACGTGGCTAACTGCATTGTGTCAAGTGTAAAGTTTGGTGGAGGGGGGATTTTGGTGTGGGGTTGTTTTCAGGGGTTGGGCTTGGCCCCTTAGTTCCCGTGAAAGGAACTGTTAATGCTTCAGCTAGGGCTGGACAATAAAACAATAACAATAATTAACAATATAATTTTTTTCAATGACAATATAAAAAATGTTCAATAAATATTCAGTGTTTTACTTTATTCACTTGAATCATACACGAAGTAGGACTTTCACAAATTAGAATTTTTTTATTAAGATGTTTATTTTGTTGAGGAAAAAGGACTGAAAAAAGCTTTACTTAAATTTACACATGCATATTTGTTGACAAAGATTTTATCATTATTGTTTTAAATGTTCTACCTCAGATTTGTGAAGTGATCCACTGTTCGGCCTCAAGTGCTGACCATAATTAACCATCAGGTTTCTACAACTTTCACTCAGGAGCAATAATCCGCCTTTAAATTCGAAAGAAATAAAGATTTGATACTTATCATGATAATTATCGATATCGAAAGATATGAAACTTTTTATCATGATAACATTTTTGGCCATATCCTCCAGCCCTACCTTCTGCATACCAAGACATTTTGATGCTCCCAACTTTGTGGAAACAGTTTGGGGATGGCCCCTTCCTGTACCAACATGATTTTGCACCAGTGCACAAAGCAAGGTCCATAAAGACATGGATGAGAGAGTTTGGTGTGGAGGAATTTGACTGGCCTGCACAGAGTCCTGACCCCAACCCAACTGAACACCTTTGGGATGAATTAGAGTGGAGACTGCGAGCCAGGCCTTCTCGTCCAACATCTGTGCCTGACCTCACAAATGCGCTTCTAGAAGAATGGTCAAAAATTCCCATGAACACACTCCTAAACCTTGTGGAAAGCCTTCCCAGAAGAGTTGAAGCTGGTATAGCTGCAAAGCGTGGACCAACTCCATATTAAACCCAACGGATTAAGAATGGGATGTCATTAACCTTCATGTGCATGTAAAGGTAGGTGTCCCAAAACTTTTGGCAATATAGTGTAGCTGCCCTTCAATAACTGACATGAGCCTTCCATCCATGGAGTCTGTCAGTTTCTTGATCTGTTCATGATCAACTTTCTCTAAAGCAGCAACCACAGCCTCCCAAATGCTGTTCAAAGAGGTCTATTGTCTTTCCTGACTGCGAATCTCACTTTTGAGAAAATCCTGTAAGTTCTCAATAGGATTCAAGTCAGGTGAGGATGGGGGCCAGATCATTATTCAGGCAATTTTGAGGTCCTTGCTTGCTCACCAAGCAGTGGAGTACTTGGATGGAGGCATGTGATGGATCATTGTCCTGCATAAAGATCGTGGCCTTCTTGAATGCTGAGGACTTCTTCCTGTACCACTGCTTGAAGAAAGCATCTTCCAGAAACTGGCAGTAGGTTTGGGAGATGAGTTACAGTCCATCTTCAACCTGAAAAAGTCCAACTATCTAATCCCTAATGATAGCATACCAGTACCCATACTCCACCTTGCTGGCGCCTGACTTGAAGTGGTGCCTTGTGTCCATCAGTGATCCAGCCAAGGGGGCTGTGACTATTCGCAACAAAACATTTGATTGTCTGGTGGTCACGCCACAAAAGTTTAGCTATTTCAAGAGTTTTGCATCTATCTGAAAGGCATTTTACAATTTTTGACTTTTCAGTGTCAATTAAACGTCTTTTATACTTATTTTACCTGACGTAAACAGGCTGCATAAAAATCATGCACACCTTGATATAAGGTGTGATTCACTTTCGCCACACCCTCCCGCATTACACCAATACATACATATCACCTGAAAATGATTAACTCCAACGAGCATTGTTATATGGTTTGGAGTTTATAATTGTGCATAGAAATAATCATTCAATCAAAATACTTGCCCAATAATTGTGCACACAGTGTACGCTAAAACACAGACAAACAAAATGCTGAACCAGAATCAAAGGCACTATCATACAGGCTGCATTATCATCTTTACTTCCTAATTCTTATCATTTCAAGTTTTAATTTTAAACTTACTCTTTTTTTTAGCACCAAAAAGTGTTGCAAATTTTTTTTCCTCTTGCTCATGTTGACTGTGAATGAAATGTAAACTGCATTCAATAATGTAGTAGTTACGTTTGAAATAACACACCTGGATTTCAACATTTTTCAATTAGGTAACTTAACACTCTTAACGCCATGTGAAAACAAATGGCGTGCTTATTATAAAAAGACATAAAACGAAAGACAAACTCTATTGATATAAAGTGTATCTCTACAATACCGAATCTTCAATTTCACTGCTCATGCCTAAGCACCAGCGTTAGCTGACAATTAGATAACTTATGATAGCGATAATGAAATGCCAAGCCAACATTGGAAATGATAGGGTGGACTGTCAGCTAGCTATCACCAGATGGCTCAATTTAAGTAAAATAATATCTAATTACAAAACTCTGAAGGTAGGAAAATTAAGTGTATTTAACAAGCTTACATTAACCTATAGTGTCTCCATTAGCGTGTAATGCACAAGACTTTAATGAGCCACTGGGAGGGCTGCAGGTAAACAAGACACATCAACTAACGTGAAGGTTGGGGAACGGTATGGTCCATTTTAGGGGTGTCTGAAATTGTAGGCTATTTCAAAATTCTTGAGGTATGAATATTATATTATATATTGTAATATTTACAATTACAGTTAAGAAAGACCTTACTGAACTGTTGTTTTTGCCTTTTTGGGGGGTGTCCAAGTCTTAATTAAGGGGGTCAGATCCCCCCTAATCCCCATCGTAATTTGAGCTATTTAAATAGGGCCCTTGGGAACATAGATATGCACTCATTTGATGGTAAAATGCAGGGTCCTACATTCTCTAGCTTTAAAGCAAATGGACATTGTAATTTGTCCTCTGTATCCAGAAATGGATACCATACTTGCACCACACTTGTACTACAGTTTGTTTACAACATCTCATTAACTCTTTGGCAACCTCAAGATCAACAGCAAGCTAACATGGCAGCTGACCAGTCACCACTAATGCTACTGGGTCGAAACGTACTAACAAAATTTAGAAACTTGTAATTGATTTATGTGTCTAGCTTGCAAATTCAAGTGATGAATGGCATGGCAGCTAAACTTGGGGCACACAAGTTTCAGATGATGTTACATACAACTTTAAAATAAAAGTCTCAGAGTTGGAGGATGTGAATGAATTATTGCAATATATGTTTCCTAGCAAGTGAGGACTACCTTCTGTAAATGATTGTTTGCAGCATATCAACTGATCAGAAAGCAGACCATATCTTGATGAAAAGTGGTGCACATGTTCTTTGCAAGTCAATTGTTTGTTCTGTAACTGCAAACCACTACAATTTCATTAGACCACCAAGTTTCAATGCCATGGTAACACAAAATGTGTGATCACTACCCACACACCCAAACCTTATAGACACACATGCATGCACACATATGTACACACTGCCTTACATCATTTCAATCACCCATGACTGTTCCCATGGTATAGCTGGAAATAGCTTCGGTGAAGGAGACGTTGAGTGTCTGCGTGCCAAAGTGCATTCTGACATAATTTCCCCTCTGAACCAAATGAAAGAGATACTTGAGGAGAGGGCTTCAGCACATTGTGCACTTCACCACTACTGTCTGCTGCAAGTAAATTAAATAAATTATGAAATGACTAAAATGCAAGCCCATCTGACTGCTTAATGCTGTAGATGTTCAGTCAGATGTTGGTGTCTAATGCTAATAATGGGTGATGACACATCTTTCAGTGGCTCATCTGAAATGCTGGTGACACATGTTCATTCCTCCTCAGAGAGATCAACACCTCTGCATAAATGGCCACAGTCAACTCTGAACAAAGTAGGAGGGAGTTTCATACGTATTATTTTAAAGTCTACTTACAAACTGAAAAACAATATCACTCACAGTGATTTCTAGTAAAAATGCATCGTTTCTCCCAATCTAATTCCATTTTCAACAGAGTTTTGAAAAAGTTGAACTTGTCACAAAATGTCATTCATTTTTGTAATTTGTTTTTTAATGAATGCATAGAAAATGAACATGAATAATCCTCGTAATACAGTATGTGCCATACACATATCATTTACTAAAGTGATTCATAACAAGGACGGTTTCTTAACTGGTAAGCAAAGCAAAGCTGTGAGCGCTCTAAGTAGATGTCAACTCACCCTCTTAGTCATGTAGGTGTTATCTACATCAAGGCAGCTTTTTAGGGAATTCTTGTTTATATAATACACACATTTGTCAGATATTTGCGCCAATTTCAAAATATTTTAGACTAGACTTCTAAGTGGCAAAGAGAGGAGCTATAATCGTTTGCTATCAGAATACAGAGGAGTGAAAAATGGTAGAAGTAAACCTGGATAAATGTATAAAAATGTTGAGCAGGCCCAGATGCCTTTGATTTTTGGATCAAGTTGAGAAGAAGTTTTGGTAACTCATTACAAAGTCAAACACATATTTGAGAGATACGAGGTGTGAAAACCATGGACACTGGTCTATAGAGGTGGGAAAAAGAGATAACGTTCAGATGAGTCATTCTTCACTATATTATTGGCAAGTGGGAGGGATGCAAGCGTCAGCAAACGGCAAGAGAACGGGTAAGGTGTGAATGCTTGACCCCAACAGTGAGGGTCAAGGTGGTTCTGTTAGGCTTTGGGGAGACATTTTCCTGGGATGATTTGGATGCACTTATCTCCTGAGAGGGAATGGTCACTATAATCAGTACAAAATTACTTTAAGTGATAGTCTTTACCCTTTGATTAAACCTTTCTGTCGTGGTGTGAGTGATATGTTCCAATATGACAATACTACCATTCACGGGGGACACAAGCTCTCTCACTTATAAGCACAACAAATGAATCATACATGTTGTCATTCATAGTGACTAACTGAACCCTTTATGGAAATTTTGGACTGATGTAATTAGACATTTGTTTCCCCAATTGAGGGAAAATCTTTCAGAAGAATGATGTGCATGCCTCCAGGAGACTTCGTGTCAAAGATCATTGAAGCTGTGTAGAAGGGTCATGGTGACCCAAAACCTTAAAAAGACACTTACGTATATAAATGTGGGTATTCACAGTCCCTTTAATTCAACTTTATGCAAAAGAAAACACTTTAAAGACTTGTTTTACAACATTTTATTTTTGTCTAAAACAATTGTGTTTACATTGTGTAAACTGCATATTAGACCAAATCATGCTTGTACAGACAGTAAATGTCTGACTCAGGTTTAAGGTGAGCACAGAGAAACTTCACCCTTTCCGCAAATGAATGTGACAACAGCCTTCTGGTGTCAGACTGTGCACATACATCATTCTGCAGAGTGAAGCACCACTTAGCTAAACACATTTTTGGGTGGAGGGGGATTTTAAAGACTCTAAAATTGGAACAGGTTTTGATTAATTTATGGGTACTGTGTGCTGAACATTTTCCTGTTGCTTTCTACTTCCTCCTTGACATGTCCCTGAAATGCAAACCACTTTTTTTTCTTGTCTTTCACCTGACCAGTTACGAGTCAGAATAGCACGGTGTGATCTCACCAGCCCACAGAATAACAACGGCGCTCAGTTCAGTTTTATAATGTACACTGATTACAATAAATGGAGTTGTTATAGCTAAATGATTCCGGCTCAACAAGATCTATGACAAACAAACAACACATCAAAGTGTGAATGCAAAGAATTTTTTATATGCTCACAAAATTTTATTTATTTTTGTAACTTGTGTTTTGATGAATGCATAGAAATTGAACAATGACAACATAAAGTAAATGCAGTACCCATATCATTAATTGTGACAAGTACATTTTGTTCTAAGCAGTATATCTTTAGGTGTAGTGTACACAGGACATCCATCCATCTGATTTAAGTCATTTAAGAAAATCTAAATATGACAACTCCCCCCCGAAAACACATAAAAAAAAATTGCAACACAAAATTTCACAGTGGCGGGGTCACGGGTTTATTGGAGAGTCTCAATCAACTTCTCAGACTGCCACCATAATGGTTGAGTGACTGGATGACTGCTATAAAAAAATGGGACAGGGGACAAGACATCATCATAGCAGATAATAGAACATGCTTTATAAATAGTGTGCTTCCTTTTTTATAAAACAATACAATACAAAACAGTCTAGCACAATTTCCAGACACAATGGTTTCCATATTTACAGGATGAATTCAGTAAAGGACAGTGAAAAATACCATCAATTGTTTACATTTCTGAAATGCAGAGATGAAGCTTAGCAGGTGTCAAATCAGTCCAGTAACATATTCACAGTTAAGTAATAATAATTGTAAATAATTAGTCTGTAAAATGTGTTGTGTAGTGTATGTGTGGATGAACACAAACGCTAAATGAAGTAAAATGGGACTTTTTATTCTGCCTGCAATTCTTGCTGTTTGTTTTAACCTGCAGAAGAAGTTGTAACACAAAATTAATTTTCATTTCCACTGCTACTGGATCCATGTCAGCACTCCATCAACTTCACAATGGAATAAATGGCTTACTATTAAGTCTGAAGTTTGGGGAGGTCAAATCCTATTTTACTCAAGAAATAGTGGAAAATTCAGTACCATGTACAGCCAACAGAGGGCAGCGGAGTAACGCTGTTAGAACTGCAGCAGTTGAAGCTACAGCTGACAGGAATGACTGATTCCTGAACTGGTGACATTGGTTCTCAAGGCTAAACCCACAGATCAAGAGACAAACCGTGAGGTTAGAATACTGTAAACAGTTTACATGGTTTCTATCTCTCTCCAAATGATGTCAAACGTTATATTGGAATCTGTACTTAATGCTCCCAGTTTCTGTTTTTTATATAGAATTGAAACTACCATATGTAGAAGGCCCAAAACTGAGTGCTACGACTGCTTTTTGCATGCGGGAGTACAGAAACAGCCTTTATCATGAATGAATCATCTGAATGAATCATACTGAAATTACCTTCATAACCACTTCTACTTAATGTTATATATATTGTGAAAAGTTAGCACCCAGAACGTTGGATTATAGTGTCCTCCAAGAATACCTCAACTCCTTCTCATCTCTGGCTCAGTTTCATTGTGACTTTTGTTCCAGTCTGCGAGGTCTTTATCACATTAGCATTTTTCCCTGCGTGTCTCAACCACATCGAGGTCCTGATGAAAACCTACTTAACGCCTTCCCCCGCTGGTCAGCCAAGCCTCCCCACTGTCACTTACAGCCAAAAATAGGCAGGTGAACTGAAATCTGATGTAAACGCCTTTCATGATTTGTTGTGTGAGCTCAGGGAGGGAGCAGGCAAGTCTCAGTGTAATATCTATCTGATGACGTGATAAGGTGAGACTGTAAAAGCTCCAGACTGGATATCACTGATTTGGAAACGGTAGAATTGCAGTGGAACAGAAAAATCGTATCGATCACTCAACAGTACCATAAACAACCACAAGGACTTCAATGATTACAAAATATATAATACATCTTATACAGTATATATCCTACCTATACAGTATGATCTATTCAACTTTGGGATGAATGCTCCCTAACAAATGGTCCATTTACAAATAATACAAATTCAAAGTAAGAAGCCAACTCTGTACATGCGTCCTTAGTCTTTTTTCAGATCAAGAGGGTAAGAGTTTTGTATAGTGTGTACTGAGAAGACAACAACGGAAAACCTAACTAGCAAGTGTGCATTTGCATGTACTGATTTGTCACCACACAAATGTTCATTGGGTCCTTTAATTGTAGCTTAACCTGTAGAGTCCCATTTTAGTTTAAAAACAGCTTTCACCAACTTTTAGTTTTATCCAATGAGATATCACAGAGTTGCATTGACATTACATGGTGCTTTACGGTCAAATTGGCAGTGTTGCGGAAAGTAGTCTCTTGGTGTCAAATGTATTCTGTACAAACCTACCATCAGAAAAAAAGCAGAGCCTCTATATTAATGTCACAATAGTGCTCTAAGGTCCTGACTGTAAATGAGTCTAAATATGCAGTATATAGCTGGTACTATTCAAATACATATTGGCAAGTCCTTGGCATTCATTGAGCACCACCCTGTTATAATGTATTCATGACTTTGGAGACAGAGAGCTTGAATCACCTCAGATGGAGCAGAGAGGTGAAGTCCTTTAAAGATGAAGAGGACAGAGTTCCTTGTAGGGAAGAAGGGTGGAATTGGCAAGAGCTTTGTCGAGGTTAAAGACTGGTGGGACTCTGAGTGCTTCTGTCGCTTTGTTTTTTAACAGTCTATTCAACATTTTGAGACGTCTTTAACTATAATTTAGCTTTACTTTTCTGCACAATAATGCAAACACACAACAAAGCAATAGAAATATATCAAATCCATACAGATTTCCTTTTTGTCATATATACAGTTGTGTCCTTTATATAGAGACTGCTCGTAAACAGTATCAGGGAAAGAATACTAATGAGAGAAACAGATCCGAATAATCAAATCATTTTCATGTTAAACTTGCGTGCCCCGCCCTGTCCTCCACTGGCGGCGGGTCCATCCACCTTTCGGAAGGAATATTCCACTGAGAAATTGTTCTTGTGCTGCCCTCTCCCTCGACTCCACACAAAAAGCAGAATGAAACAGAAGAGAACTACCCCCAGGAACATGATACAGCCCATAGCTGTGGATATGAGGATGGTCTTGAGGTCCAGAGTAAACTTTAAGAAAACTCTGGTGTCATTCAAATTTGTATCATTGAGGTCCCCAGCATAGTAAGTGCGATTGGCCATAAGGGCTGCATCTAGTGGCAGGCCGCTAACTGTAAGTGTGGCAAAATAGGTGTCATTTCCACCAGCATTGCTGGCTATGCAGATGTAGGTTCCACTGTCTGTTACCTGGGCGTACCGTATTTCTAATGTGCCTTCTGGTAACACAGTTAGGCGGCCGCTGCTCTTTGTGGTGATGCGGCGGCGCTGAGGAGAGATCCAGAATACCACTGGTGTGGGCTCACCTTCTGCTTTGCAAATGAATGACACAACCTGCCCCTCGCGGGCAGATATCTGCTGCAGTTTCCTGTTGCGAATTTTGGGCTTCTGGCAAGTAAAGTGATCAAAGAGGGCCGAGTCAGAGAAAGCGTTAAGAGCCCGTCCCTGCACCTCGACGGGCGTCATACACACTGGGGAAGCACCGTTAAAATTGAGGGTCTTCCTGCGCTGAAGAATCCATAGCAAGCGGCAGTCGCAGGCCAGAGGGTTTGCATCTAAACGCAGTGTCTCCAGAGTGTTGACAGACTGAAAGGCTCCCTCTTCCAGGGTCACCAGGCTGTTAGTAGAGAGGTTAAGGAGGCGGATTTGCCTTAGACCGCCCAGCGCATATGGCTGCACTACTGCCAGGTTTGTGTTGACCAGATGCAGCTCCTTCAGCCTAACAAGGTCCCGCAGGGCCCAGGACTCCAACACAGAGATCGGGTTGTAGGAGAGGTTGAGGCTGGTGAGGTAAGCCAGAGTGCGTAGGGCAGAGGTGGGCACAGAGGTGATGTTGGTGTGCGTAATTGACAGCCAAGATAAGTTAAGACCCTGCAGGCTGTGAGGGGAAATGTACTCCAAAAAGGGCCAGTGATCAATCTCGAGGCCCCTCAGGTTTCCAAGCTTACGGAAGTTCTGGTCCTCTAAGCTGGAGATACTGAGGTAGCGGAGCCGAAGAGTCACCAGATTATGTAGGTAAGACAAAGACTGACTGGACACTGAAGTCAGGTTGCACCTCTCAATGGTCAGTTCCCTCAACCCCACTAGACCCAGAAAGGCCTTGTTGGAAATATAAACTAAATCATTGTCTCCAACTTCCAGGTTTTTTAGACTTTTCAGGTCTTGGAAAGTAAAGTCCAAAAGAATTACAATCTTATTTCCACTGAGGTCCAATGAAGTTAGGTTGGAGAGACGTGAGAAAGCCCCCATGGGGACCAGTTTCAATTGGTTACCCCTCAGTGAAAGCGACTGCAGGTTCTGGAGACTAGAAAAAGCATTTGGTTCCAGGACACTGATCATGTTCTCACTCAGGTCCAGCTTTTCAAGACGCTGATACGGAAGCAGATCACCATGCTCTACCCAGCGAAGTTTATTCCCACTTAGGTCCAGGATCTTGGTGTCCAGAGGGATGCCATCTGGCAGTGCAGACAGGCGTTTACCATAACAGGACACAGTCTTGAGTTTTGCAATGCACTCACAACGCTGGGGACATCCTTGACCCTGAGAGGGTGACACTGTGATCATCAGTAGCAAGAACAAGAAAGGCAGGAGACAGCTGACATCCTGGCCCAGGCTTACCGCCATGGCCCTCTTTTCTACTGCTTCCTCTAGCTCCTGTTTGGGGTTGAATCACTGGGCCAGATACCTGAAGAAAGAGAAAGAAGGGAAAGAAGGAAGGGAGAGGGGGAGGGTGGATAGGAGGCCACAAAGAATGAGAGGGAGAGACAAAGAAACAGACAGTGAGACAAATTAATTAAACTCAATTCCCCTTCAACAGCAGCGATCAAACACTCTAAATGAGTGGAATTACAATTACAAACTCTAATTGACCCGGCACAGCAGTGAAATTAAAGCTAGAACTCCAAGATAATCCTCAAAGGACTGGGTCTGTATTCAGTTGAAACAGTTCGATTTACAATGGTTCGACTGTGTCTTGCTAGCAGAGTCAGGTTTTAAAATCACATGCCAGCACACACAAAAATGTCCAAATAGCTATGAGTCAGTTTTATGGTTGTTTTACTCTCTAGCTATTTCATGCATTGTAAAAACAGGGAAACAGATAAACAGATAAGTATGTTATATTCATAAGATGAAAAATGCACTCAAATGTTCCAGTTATACAGCGTGAGGAAGCAGAATACTAAAAAATACACATACTGCTCTGTAGAAGAAAATACCTGCACGTAATATGAGCACTCCAATCAACAGACATATAGCATAGTATATTCAGCCACAGCCAGAGCGAGATGGCTATGACTCGTGCATTACAGTAACACAGTCCATCACATCATCTGCATAAGTCTCTGAGGGATGAGGCTTATCATGAGAGGAGCTTGCCTAGCCTGACTTGCCTGTGGGTTTCATATGACACACACGGACATACAAACAAATCCACAAGTCCTCTCTCTCCACCCCTCCGTCTGCTGGTGGATGTTGGCAACAGAGTGGGAATCCCTTTATAAACCCATTGTGAAATACCAACTGGTGAAATGAAAAGTAACTCCAGAAAACATACTCCATAACATCATTATAATTGATTGGCGAGGCTGACAGTGTGTTAAAACATATTGAAAGTTGCCACGACCTCCGTGACTCTCACATATCAGGAGGTTCACAATGTACAATGTGTGCTTGTTATGTCATTGAAATTAATTTTTTTTTTTTAAAGAAAATGACATTAAAAGAAAACAGTAAATGTGCTCAGTGATACAAAAAACACTGGACACACAAGAAAACACTAACCATCATTTACAAAGTAACAATAGACACATCCTTATGTACTGTATAACTGTGGGTACTGGGTGCTAATGTTTGAGAAGGTTAGTGAAAGACCTGAACATAATATATATCCTTGCTGTCTTTACCAATACTTGGACAATGCATAGAAAACAGATACACACACACACACACACACACACACACACACACACACACACACACACACATAACCATGCAGCAAACCACCACAATCAAAATGGACTATTAGTATTAAAGGGTTTTAAATTCCCACCTGCTACTGTTACAGATGATTTAATAACTGATTTAATGTCCCTCACCTCTACACATGTTCCAATTTACAATTCACCTCAGCTCAGAGATGAATATTCCCATTAGCCAACCTGCCACCGAATGAAATTAACTGTCTGAAATGCGAGCAGAACTGTCTCATAGCAGACAGGATTAAAATGAGACGAACATTGTTAAAAATCACTTAGAGCCACAAAATATGAACATTTCAGACTTTTACAAACCCTAGTAGTAGTTTAAAAAAAGACACTGGGGTATACAGCAATGCACACCACCAACACTAACCCACACACACACACACACACACACACACACACACACGTGTCAGACATAGCAGCCTGACACGTAGCCTTTCACACATTTTGTCATTCATTGTAGTCTAACAAGGCCCATTAGCAAATGCGGAAATGCAGACCTTGGTTTTGGTTCCAGCTCTATAAATACCTGGCAGCTGAATTTCATCTTAAAAGAGTATGCAACCGATTTATTATTGCACTCCTATAAAAATCAAGCGTCCACAGTTTGGTCTGAGATTCAGGTGTGTTATGCTAGGGCTGCTAGCCTCAAGCGGAGATGAGGAGTGGGCTACAGAGAGCGATATCGCTCGAGCCAGTTTTGTCAGATTTCACACAGCTCCCCGCGGAGCCACAAAAAAGCTTTATACAACTTTTTTTCACATATGCAATAGTGCTCTACAAGACCTATGAACAAGCTTAGATGTTTAAAATTGGACATCCCCCTTAACTATCACCAAAATCAGTATCTGAATAAATCTGTGGCAAGAAATTGGCCTTGCAGTAACTGAGTCATGTTCAATCTGGTTAAAGGTGCAAAGTGTAAGAATTCAGATTTCTGTCCTCCTGTAAAAAAAAATGTATCCTCCCAAAAAATAGGCGACAGCATATCACATATCATATCATAACTGCTTCTAACTGCTATTAGCTAATTAGCTCAGTTAGCTGTCCAGCTAACAGTGCTCTCAGTCCAGAATGGTCCCCAGAACCAGAGCAGGGTGTGCGGGTAAAAGAACCAGTTTGACGACAGGGAATGGTGGATGAAGAAGACAGTAGAGGAGCGAGAGGGAGGTCAGGCATCAGAGAGGCAGCATCAGCGCGTAGAGCCAGAATATTTTCACTCCCAACTCTGTGAATTAAGGGTTTATTTAGACAAAACCAGAGTTGGTGATTGTTAGAACAGTTGACTAACGAGGACAGTTTAGGTGAGTTATATTTTGTTTCTGCTTATTTTACGATGAGTTAACAAGGTTAACTTGATTTCAGAAGGTGTATGGTTGTATTTTTCTGTTGGATGAGGAGTGAGGCTTGAGATATAACATTGGAGTATCGACTCTTGAGGTACAGACTAATATTATGAGGCAGGATGGGGCTAGCTGGTTAGCATGCTAACTTTAGTAGATTTCTCTGCCACACAATACCTATATACATCTTTGACATAATGTCAGAACTGTTACTTTTTCACATCCTGTTGATAATATCAGCTATGAATATTTTGATTGTTTTAAAGTCTTAAATTTCTTAAATTCTTACACATTGCACCTTTAAAGTACTGGAGAGGTGGTACGTAATGCAGTTCTCATATAAAATACAGCACGTGCTCATTGATCTCACATGACCTCTCTTTCCTTTTTTTTAATGCTTCCTGGGAGGAAAATTATCTCCTCTGCCACAGAGTAGTAGTACTTCCATTTTCAAGTGCAGATTATAGATATATAGATAATGGATGGTTGCTTTCTCCATTCCCAATTTCTTGACATTTATTGTGGAAGTGTTTTACTGGCTACTAAATAATTTATTTCATAATACATAATGTTTAATCTTCTTCATTCTAAGAAGGGATTTCTTTTGCTGTTTAATCTGATGATACTTACATTGTTTAAGTGTACTATCACTGGTGAAAGATGCAGTGACATTTGAAAGTATACTAATGTACTAACAATATCCTGGATTAGGTCAGGTTAGTTTAAGAAAAAACAACAGGAGGATATGATTTTTATTTTGTCAGTCTGGTACACGACTTCAATCATGCACCTTGACGTGCATGCTGACTAATGTTTAGCCTTCAGCAGGTCTGACACTTTATCCACATCAGCATGTCTTAGGGCCATGGAGCCTCGCTCAGAAAACTGTAACTGTAAAAAGCCAGCTGTTTCTGCAAAGTTTTAAGAATTGTTTTCCCCACAACAACAAGTGGGCAGTGACTGAACCAGAAAACCACAAACTTCCTTCCCCGACCCCCATCCATTGCACCCACCCCACATTTAAAAATGTCAGTAACATGGCTGTTTTTTTCCCAAACCCATATCTGGTAGCAGTCACTCAGTGATAAGACCAGAGGCCCCGGCCAACTAACGCACCACAGGTCAACAGCAGGTGATTAAAGCAGTGTGCACTCAGTATATACATCATGATCCCCCCTGTGGGCACTGGCAGCTCCACACAGGCTACTGTTACCTGGTAGTAAGCAGCAGTCAAAAATAACCGTCATTTTTGATTACGCAGCAGGAACACAACAGCACTCTTCTCTGCCGACCTTTAGCTGTATCTCCTGACAGAGGAGAGACTGACACAAGAATAGCAAAGACACTTTCAACAGCTGTAGAATAAAAGTGACTAGGTTGTTAGTCTGTACTTAGTAGAATATAGCAGGGTTAAAAATGTCTGGTTCATCAGAGAGACATGATGTTCCTGGCAGAGAGAAATGTTCAGTGAAGTTCAATTATTTAAAAGCTCCTCCATAAAGTCAGAGGATGTTCAACAGCTTTGTCTTGCAGGCAGAATCAATATGCAGCTCTGATATAAGCTGCAATGCTCTGATCAGCTTCGAAAGGACAATAATGTAGGTGTCTAATGTTGTCATGGCGACAGCCCCCCCACCGCCATCAAACTCTCTTCATAGTTGCCTCTTTTCCATACCCAGCTGAAACACACCTGTCAACCAGATGCCCTCAGCAGGTTTCCTGCCTCTGTGCACTGACCTCACCTTAGAGTCTCGGTCTGCCTTCATTACTGCTGCTCCTCGGCTCTTCAGTAAATATCTGGGGTAACATTTTCATGCATTTCACAGATGCCTCTTAGCTATACCTGTTCCCTTGTCTTTCTATGCCTTAACTCTACCTGCTACTGAAAACTGTGACAAAAGACAGATGGATATTATCTGTCATGACCAAACAATGAATTATTTATGAAATCATTGTCAGTATACTATATAATATGCACACATTAGCATTAGCAGGAGGTCACTTTTCTTTGTCTTTTTATTTTGGTTGCCAGGCAACATTTACTCATCCAGTGCTTTCTATTAGAAGAAACTTTACTGCCTGAAGTAATGTAATATTCTGGAAATGCCTCAATATTTATACACACGGGTGAATTGAATTGAAACAACTATTTTTTTTTAGTTTCTGTTAAGAGTGTCGTGCTGTTAGCCACACCTGCTGCTGTTAGCTTTATATATCTCGGCATCTCAGCTGTCAACAAACTGTAAAATTGTTTACGTAATGACTCTGCAAAGCCAAAGGTCTTAAAGAGACACTGCCAGCATAATCATCAAGTTTGTTGTGGCCTTCAAGTGCATGAAAGTTTAACAGAGTTTTTACTTAAAAGGCACAGAATCAGATAGTATTATGCTAGGAGCATAATAGGCCTTTTTCACAGCAGCAATTTTGACTTGTAGGAAAAGTGCAGGTGTTACGGATAACATCAACGATGGCTCCGTTCTGTGTGTGTCCTATTAGCAGCGTGACCGTGAGCCAGCGTGCACAAGACTAGGACCCTGAAACTGAAGCAGCAAAATAGAATTCAGCTATCATTGATTTTATCATTTGTGCTTTAAATACTCTGACATGTCATACACTGTCTTCGTGCAAAAGCGGTGTCGCTTTATAACTGCACTACAAACCTCTCTAAATGTAACACTTGCATTTTCTCAGAATGGTATCATTAAAGGAAAAGTGGCCTTGTGTATGTTTGATCTGTTGTGAGACACTAAAATGGATCAATTAGAGCCCAAAACATATTCTCTATAACAGCCTGCTTACGCATTGCCAACACATGGCACGGTTTTACATACTCAACATAATGTTTTTGTGTCCATGTGGAGGTTAAATGCCTGAGTCCTCCCCTCGGTACTACAGAAGACACACTACTAGAGACTCAAACTGGGCTGCGATGAAAATTAAAGACAATCAAAGAGGATGGCTTCTTACTGTTGTTGTCTGCTCTTGTGATGCTTGAAAGTGCAGCTGACACTTGTACTGTGATTCAAATTTTAGATACAACAAGAAACAAATTAATTTAGGCCTGAAGCTATCAAATAACCTACAAATGGTATGTTTCCAGCTTAATAAAATCCACAATACAGACATCGTCTGCTGTCTTTTGGCTTCAGTCAAATATTCGTTCACATGTCCTCACAAAGAGAGAGTGCAGAAGCTAGCTGCGATTTGCATTTAACATTTATGAACACTGAAGTAACAATTTCATTGAAGAACTCAAACAGCATAACATCTTTTTTCTAGTCGCTTATGTGCACTTGAATCAATTACTGCCTTATAAAACAGCCAGATTAAAATATTCAATACACGTCTGGGTAATGGCAGCCACATGCAGTGATTGTCATGATATCAACATTAAGCTGTCTTTAGTCAGGAGCTGAAGGAAACAACTGGGAATATGATGTTATTAAAATTTCATTAAAGAGATTTTGGTAGAGGAGCTGTTGTTGGTGTCTTTTCTTTCATGATCTTTTGTACACTATATAGCAGCTGCTGATGCAAACAGAGGTGCTGATTGGTTGCTAGTGCCACAATCTTTAGTGTCACATTTCTGCATTCAGAACTGTACTTGTTCCTGAATGTCCTGTCTCATACATACTAAACTTTAGCAGGGCCAAAAGGGCATTATGACCCTATCCCTAAACTAAGCCATTATTGTATTTAACTCACATTTAATCTTTATTATGAAACACTCATTTCAGAATTGATCACATTTTGTGTATATCGCTGATGTCTTTGGGTCTACTCCTTGTTCCTGACTGAAATATCTCAACAACTTCTAGGTGAATTGACATAAAACTTTGTACAGACATTCATGGTTCCTAGAAAAGGTATCATAATGACTTTGGTGATCTCCTAACATTTCCTCTAGCAACACCATGAGGTTGACATTTGTTTCAGGTGAATTATCATCAACAGCTACTGGATGGGTTTTCCGTGGTATCTGATAGAGACATATCTCCCTCAGAGTGAATTGTGATCATTTTGGTGATCCCTTACCTTCTCATCTGGTGCCACTATCAGGTCAAAATGCAAATTTGTTGTTTATGACCAAGTACCTGCAAAACTAATCTCATCAGCCTCAGCTGTATTTTGTGTTTAGTGCTAAAAGGTGAACATTAGCATGCCAACGTTCACAATTAATACAGTGAACATGGTAAATATTTTAAAAATGTTTAAAAATGTTTTGAATTCAGTCTGTAAAGTACAGATGGCAGAGTGTGTGACCCAGAATTGTGCTCTCTGGCTGCAGCCAAATTACCATCCAGACACTGCAGATATCCTGCGAGTTAGGTAGAGAGTGAGAGAAGTGTGGCTTTTAAGCTAAAAAAAATAAAAAGCCAAGTGCAGACTAAATAGAAACAGAGCCATATTTAGAAAGCAGAGTGGGCTGCAAAGCTGTAGGGGCAGGGGGCTCAGTGAGATGTTCTGCCACCTCTCTACCCCCTCCTCTCACCACCGCTTCCTGCATAAACTGCTACATCATTTTTTTCCTTTACTCCAGCCTCTTTTTGTTTAAACAGAAGCTATTAGGGCTTGAACGATAGCAAATTAAGCTTATAGACCTTATGTAAACGCTGTCCTTCACAGCTATTCAAAATAATAGATCGTGAGGCACCCACATGTTTCAACATGAGGACATTAGAATGAGATCAGACAGAGGGCACTTAAGCTCGGCTAAATCGTACACATTAAACACGCACACGCGCAGTTAACGTATGCATAAAGCTTCTCTAAAAAGCTGAAATTGCGTGTTTATGTGTGTGAGTGAGTGCAGTGACAAGAGATGTAAATGCAGCCTAGCAGCTAATAGACTGGGCATGAGCCATGCATGTCTTAGCTCACATTTTGTAAGATGTGACATGTTCAAGAATATGACTGGTGATTCTATATTTTGGAAAATTCACATGAAATGACAAAAAACAATAGTTTCCGAATTCTCCAATGTGTCTACACAGAGGACGTAAATCTTTAAGAAAACAAAAACAAAAAAGGTCATGGATGTTTGCTTTTATTTTTATAACTGAAAAAAAAGCTGGGAACTGTTAGCTCTTACCAAAAGTTACTCAAACAGGAGTACATTTGTTTGGGACTATTTTCAGCCATTGATTAATACACATATGGCTCTAGTGAGTATTTCCAGGAGCATGTGAGATGGACTCAAAATAAATTACAGTGCCCATGTTAGTCATAAGGAAAAAAACACGTAAACCGGTGCAATGATGTGGCTCATTGATGCTTATGGATTTCTGGACAACAATGGAGCTTCATGGCACAAAGAGGCTATATCAGGCGTGGGATGCACAGAACATTTTTGGTTGTTGTTGTTGTTCTTTTCATTCTTTTCATAGACTATTACCAGCCTTATCCTTTAACATCATGGAAAGATACCTAACTCTAGAAATTCATAATAAGAGCCTCTAAATGGAAGCGCATTTATCATATATGTATCACTCTCAACAGAAAGTATCTACAGCAGCAGAAAAGAGGATGAGATTGCCAGACCAATAATCATACTGCAGGTGTAGGACACAGCTGACAAATGAGCAAGAAGCATGTTTGAGAGTGTGTAGGTGTAGCCAAGTGCTCTCCAGAAAAGGCACACAGGCCGAAGCATAACATCCACACTCACACTCATTTCTACCATGCCCACTCATTGCGCTTTACATAAGCCCATTCTCTGTGTGTGTGTGTGTGTGTGTGTGTGTGTGTGTGTGTGTGTGTGTGTGTGTGGGGGGAGGGG